>NC_133499.1:2463640-2682859 GCF_025370935.1 Choristoneura fumiferana | reverse complement strand
ATGGTAAGATTTAAAATATTATAACCCGTATATGGGTAAGGCCGCGAATTTTGACCAATTTGGACGTTTCAAATTTGGAAGGCTGATAAAAAAAACTGATAACACCTAGAGGTTTAATTTTTTTTTTATTATATGACACGATATAAACTCTCAAGGTCGCAAATGAGATAATTGATTTAACCTTTTTAAAAAAATAATAAAAATATATTACCGTCAAAACGTAACGAAAATTGACTATTTTTTTGACCACGAGTACTTAATACCTTATTATTTCATGCTATTTAACTTCTCATGATCATGATTTTGTTTAAACGAAATTTTATGATATAACGATAGTCCTACCGATTGCGGAATCATGATAATCAAATAATTTTCATGTTTATATTTATTTCTTTTCACGTGCCAAAAAACCACGTTTTCGTTACGAATACTTAGGTGACGCTTTTTAAGCTACCTTTAAGCCAGCAATTTCGGTAGAAATTAGTTTTTGTACACTGGCAACTAATACTCTAATAGGGCAACATCGATGAGATAAATAAATCTCATCAGTTTGTTGACAAACAGCCATCAAAAGTGACGCGGAGGTTTTTTTTCGAAAAAACGTCGAAAGTGCTTGTTCGATTTTTAAGGGTAAGTAGTGATTATTTTTAACTGGTTGTTTTTTCATACGATAGGGTAATCTTTTCCATGTAAGTGGCATGTGTTATTATGTTCAAAATGTCGTTTATTCACCATGATAAACGATTTTTTGTATAAAATACGTTACACTTTCGTTACGATTACGTTACATTTTACAAAATGCTACGTATTTTGTACATACGTAACGAAAAAATGTGGTAAAGGGAAGTTCACACAGAAAAATTCTAACTTACACCAGTTTATTATTAGGTTTCCAATGACTGCACGCACAGTAAGTTAGTTAGATGGATATTTTGAAGTTAAAATAAATTTTAATCTGTAGGTGCAGGGATCGGCACAAGAGAATTGTGGCGAGTTCTGTGTTCACGTCCTGCTACATATGCATAGCGTATTTAAAGTGAGAGACAACGGAGAGATTCACTTACCTACTTAGTTCATTTGTTACCTAAACTTAATAATCATAATAATTTATTTCCAAAAACATCTTTTTACATTGTCCACTTAACTAAGATACTACTTCCTAAATTGGTAAAACCTGTGATTTAGGGTTTTGGCCATTTCTTTGAGGTAATTTAATAGCTTGTACAGTCGAAGTCACAAGCATGCTCACAACTAGGTGGTAGGACCTTGTGCAAGGTCCGCCCGGATTGCTACCACCATCTTCCTCGCTAATCCTGCCGTGAAGCAGCATGCTTGCACTGTTGTGTTTTCGGCGTGGTGAGTAAGACAGCCGGTGAAATTACTGGCACGAGGTATCCCATCATAGGCCTCTAGGTTGGCAACGCGTCTGCAATACCCCTGGTGTTGCAGATTTTTAGGGCGGTGGTGATCTCTTACTCATTTGATCGTTTGCCATCCAGTCGAATAAAAAAAAACCACATCCAAATTCGTTATGCTTATAAATGTGCACCTTATTGTCAGTGTTAGAGAGGCATGTAAAGATACACTTTTGGAAAGATGTTCGTCAACTAGAGGGTACTTCTACTTCCACATTCTCATGTTTAGCTCTATAGAATCTCATATAGGAAGATTTAAGATCAGTATCGTCAGAAAGTTCTAGTAAAAATAAAAACTTCACTTTATTATATGAGATGTATTTTTTTTTCATACATACGTTATCTAATGGGAATTTTTACCAGTTTGATCTAGGCTTTATAAAAATTTGCGTTACGTTTTATGGTAACGTCACGTATTTTTTTTATGTTATTTCTATGTCACATTGGTCAAAATTCGCGGCCTTACCCATATGTTTAGAATAGGCTAATTATTAGCTTTCATTTGATACCCCACTTGAAAGGTTTGAATAAAAAACATTTTTTGAAAACTTACAATTTGGCTCCAAAAATCCGCCCTTTTGATTATTCAACAATTTCGCAGTGTCACTTGCGTCATCAAGACGAACCTAATGACGTATCATTTATCAAAATCGGTTTAGCCGTTGAGTAGTTACGAGAGGACATAGGAATAGACATACACATACATACATACGCGTCAATAAACACATAACCCTTCTTCTTCGCAGTCAGGTAAAAAAGCTCGTGCTATGCTCACATTGTAACCCACGCTCCTCGAATTTTTCACCCCTCTTGCAACAAACATGCATAAAATACTATTATACAGTTTTGTAAACCTCGAGTAAGTAAAAACAAGTTTGCTTAACATTCTAATTGTGTTGTTCTCTGAAACTCCCTAACTTGCTAATAAATTAATTATAAACCCTGTGTATTGTAATTACTCAGTGTCATTCGATTTACGCTAAGTCGGCTTAAGGAGTGTTAGTGCAAGTTATAAGATGTAGCGATTTAATAACGATGATAAGCAAAAACAAGTGGCGTGGACATAACAATGTTTGAGGCAGGTGCGGACGTAGTACGTAGGTTAGCTAAAAAAAAAAACCGGTCAAGAGCGTGTCGGACACGCGCAAAATAGGGTTCCGTAGCCATTACGAAAACATTAAGTAATATTTTTCTAAGGATTTCGTATTTTATACGGAACCCTCCAAGTTTAGGTATATTTTATACCTTAGGCTCCTATTTACTCATAAACTACTAATAATTCTCAAACAATCTTAGCCGCTATAATTTTCATTGTAAATTTGATATATTTACTACAATTCTGATTTTTTTCTAATTTCTAAAATTTGCACTTTAAAGTTGAATATTTCGCAAACAGATCACTGAATAGAAAAATTGTCTTAGCAACCCCCAATGGTTTTAAAAAACCTATCCAACGATATCCCACAATATAGGGTTAGTCGAGAAAAAAAATCACCCCCACTTTACGTCTATGGGAGGTACACTAAAAATTTTTTTTTTACTTTTTTTATTGTACCACTTTGTCGGCGTGACTGATATTTATATTCATGTCAAATTAAAGTTTCTAGTATTAACGGTCTCTGAGCTTACCTGCGGACAGACAGACAGACAGACATGGCGAAACTATAATGGTTCCTAGTTGACTACGGAACCCTAAAAAGCTTAAATACAAGCTTCGTGACTTAGGTAATGTATGGTATTGTTGTTGATTATATTTACATGTACTAAGTAAATTTCATTTAAAAGCTATTAAACGAAAAGATTGCTTGCAAGATTTAAAACAAACAGTACACAAACATTATATCAAAAAATAACATAAAAATAACCGACTTCAAGAAATCATTCAATCATTTTATCTACCAGTTTGAAGTCAGTGCCTTATCACAAGCCAGCGGGAATAAACGGTAGCCCAAAGAGATATACTAAGTAGGTGAGATACACTTGCTAGCTAGTGTTGAGGCACTAACTGTACAAAGATGATATTATTTTGATAATATTTTGAAGATTGGCAAACATACACACACATACACACACACACACACACACACACACACACACGTCCGTGCGTGCATGCACGTATGCACATTTGCATGAGATTGCATGATAGTATGTATATGCTACTATTGATTTGTTCATAACTTGTTAATCTCCTATAACCTTATGATATGAGGAAGATATTGAATGTACCTGACTGAACTTGTCAGCGCTTATCGGTGAGTTTCCGGGATGGGGGCCTGGAGATCTGTAATACAGGTTTTACCTAGTTCAGACTCCAGTCCCTCACGAAAGTTACCAGTACCAGTAGGTACCTTCTTATTCTAAAACATATATTATATATTTTTCACAACTATTGCTGTCCTGTGTGTATTGCTGCTGTATTGTATGTACCTAGTACTTTTTGTGAGGAGAAAATAAATGATTTTTATTATTATTATTTTATTATTAATATTTACCTCGACGTTTAACCACATTACAGTCACCGTGGTCACGAGTAGATTGAAGTGTAGGGTGGCAAGTCTGCCTTGCAGCGCAAGTCCTTCGAACTACCCGCACTTGGTCATTTTAACTATGAGTGAAAATCACAAAGTTCAAAACGTTATTTTGAAGATTTTTTTTTTCGCTTTATCGTGTAACTACTCTGTTTTTGAAGTCGATAAAAACTTATTAAATTATGTAGTGGAATCGATTTTGATTCTTTTCCAACCCCGATAAACTATACAATACTCCAACAACAAATACAAGTTAGTCGCTGAGATTTTATCACATGCACCTTTGTCCAAATATTTAACTGAGCAAATCTTAATTTACCTGCCACGATAGAAAAGTGATTGCTTAACAAATTTCAAAGATTAAATTACATTCGATTGAAGTGAAAATTATATCGGTTTTTAACAAGATATAAATTTGAATAAAATTATAATAATGAAGGAATTATTTCTGAAGTTGTTTATTTGTAAAGTAAAAAGAAACTTTTAATTTGAACTTCTTTGTTCAAGAGTATTAAGTATAATCAACTTATATTGTGAAGATCTTGTCGTTTAACAATTAATAAGGTGCTTTATTAAGTCCAAGGTGTTAAAATTTTATTCTCGTCGTTACAGAAACAAATACATACAGACGAGTGAGTATGTATGTCTCTAAACTTTGTTAGTGTCATAATTTATACAGTCTGTTAACCGGCATCCAGGATTTTTAAAGTGTTGGCAATTCATGATTAACGCCATCTAACGGACAACAGAAGAACTATCCGACAACCAATCAGCGATGAGAGCGGCGTCCGCCAATCAGGATACTTGAATGTCTGCCCCGACTAGTGGAGGGGAGGGACAAGCTGTGGGGGCGCTGGCTCGTTCTTGCTGTTTGAGCTTCGGTCTGGCGCGGTCGTGGAAGTTCTTCCGTATCTTGTTAAAAATTAAAATAATTTAAATAATTTATTTAATATAACAATTTCGTTCTTATAGTCCAGTTTCTCACTCCACTCGCACCTATTCCTAAAATATTTTACATCAGAAGTGACAAAAGCCACGCGTTCCATAATGACCGGTCGAAACTCGCGATCTAAGCGTAAAAGAAGCCGTTCGCGGTCACGGTGTTTAAGTAGATCGAAGTCCCCGCTTCCGAAACCGCGCAGAAAATCTAAAGAAGCACGACGCGCCAGACAAAGAAGTTCTTCAAAATCTGAGGGTAGATCGAGACCTAAACGGAAGCGTGTCCGCACGCGTCCCTCGACGAGCTCCAGCAGTTCCAGCTCTGGCGCCAGCTCATCCTCGACATCGACCAGCTCCAGCTCCAGCTCCTCGGCACCAACACCTCGAAAAAGGTCGAAGGTAAAGCGCAGAACCAGGAGAAACCGTGAGTACAAGTGCTACTACTACCTTGCATAACATGATACCTGAGTTTGACCCGTTAACTGATAACGTGGACACGTGGATTAATGTAATTGAGTCTTATGCGTCTACTTTCAAGTGGTCCGACAGTACGATCCGTTATCAGGCGTTAAATAAGCTCAAAGGTTCAGCAAAAATGTGGTACGAGTCCATGTTGCGTAATGATGTCTCTTGGACCAAGTGGTCATGGAAAAAATGGAAACAGTCCATTAAAGCCACCTTTCAAGTAAAAAGAAATATGTTTGAGTTGCTTAAAGAAATTGTAGATAAAAAACCGACCGAAAATCAGTCCCTTTATGAGTTTTTCTTCCAACAAAAATCAAAAATAGATAATTTACGTCTTGATTTTGCACAAACCGATATAATGTCGATCATATTAGGTAACATCGCAGATAGCAACATTACTGCCTCTGTAGAAGCGAGCAATTTTCAAACTTGCGATAGTTTAGCTGGGTTTTTACATAGCCGCGTTTACAAATCAAAATCATCAAAGTCGATCACAAATATACCTGCTTCAAGTAATAATAATAATCCTAATAAAGAGACAAAACCGATAAATCAACATCAAACTAATTTTAATCAACAAACGACGTCTTCACTCTCGTCACAAACCGCGCTACCCGCTACGTCGAATACACAAAATACGGGACAAACACAAAACCGGAAACCACTGACATGTTTTAACTGTGGAGGTAATCATAAACGTTATCAATGTAATATTAAATGTGAGCATTGCGGCAGGAGAGGGCATAGTGCGGACAAATGTCTTTTTAATAAAAACAAAGCCGAACCGCCACAGACTCAAGAAATAAAACGCGTTAGTTCCGGAGATTTAGGACCGGTTAGTTCAAATAATTCTGTAAATAAGTTCATAAAGAAAGTTAAAATCAACGAGTATGAAAACGAAGCGTTTGTGGATCCTGGTAGCAGTTGTTCTCTAATATCGTTATCCTTGATAAGTAAATATAACCTAGAAACATGCCCATTATCACCTAAAGTAACTCTGCAAGGTTTTTCGCGTGATAGTTTTAAAACTGTTTCGGAGTCCGTAAAAATAAGCCTACAAATTGATTCTGTATCGATCCACGACGCTGAATTTTATGTACTGGAGGAGTTGTCTGGTTGCGAAATATTAATTGGACGTAATGTGACTGAGCGGCCTGATATCATGTACTGTCGCATAGGACAAACTCTAAACTTTGACTATGTATCGGAATTTGTTCAAACATGTAATGTTATATCGCAGCCTGATTTTGTGATTGATACGGATAGCCATCGCGAAGAATTGTTGATCTTGTTTGAAAAATATAAGAAGTGTTTTGCTTCGTCCGTAAAAGATCTTGGCAAGGTCAACAATCATGAAATGGAGATTAACGTGAGTGATCCCAAACCCGTTCAGTGCAGACCATATAGAGCATCCCATACAGATAGAAAGGTTATTCGTGAAATGGTTAACGAACTGCTGGAAAATGGGATCATTCGTGAGAGTAATTCTCCCTACGCTAGCCCCGCGATCCTTGTCAAAAAGAAAAATGGCGAAAATAGGTTATGCATTGATTATCGAGCTTTGAACAAGGTTACAATTAAAGACAAATACCCGATGCCACGCATCGAAGACCTAATAGATAGATTACAAGGTTGTAAATTTTTCACGAGCTTGGATCTGAAAAGCGGCTATTACCAGATCAAAATGAAAGACGATTCCATTCCAAAGACTGCGTTCATTACTGAAGATGGTCACTATGAGTTTCTGAGGCTACCGTTTGGCCTAGCTAATGCGCCCTCGGCCTTTCAACAAATGATGAACACAGTTTTTGGAAATTTGAGGTTCGGTAAAATTATTGTGTATTTAGACGACGTATTAATAGTAAGCGAGACGGCTGAAGAAAACATTGAGTTGCTAGAGACGGTGTTAACACTTTTTCGCGATAACGGACTTACTTTGAATCTCAAGAAGTGCCACTTCCTAAAAACAGAGATTGAGTTCCTAGGTTATAGGGTGGGCTCAAATCGTATAATGCCTAGTGATTTGAAGGTAAAAGCAGTCAAAGATTTTCCTACACCAAAAAGTGTTCACCAGCTCCGGCAATTTAATGGATTAATTAGCTACTTCCGCAAATTTATCAAGAACTGTGCGATGTTATCTAGCCCTCTAACAAAATTAACAAAGAAAGACTGTCCGTGGTCTTGGGACGATAGCCACGAACAAGCTTTCCAAACTCTAAAAGATTCTTTGACCTCCAAAAGCGTACTTACCATTTTTGACCCCAATAAAGACTGTGTCTTGTACACTGACGCGAGTAGGGAAGGCATAGCTGGGATATTGATGCAGGTGACTGAAGAAGGCGAAAAACCCATACATTATTACAGTCGTCAGACGAGCGATGACGAGAAGAAGTACCACTCGTTCGAGCTCGAGTTATTGGCGATTGTGGCGTCTTTGGAGAAATTTCGGCTGTATTTACTGGGAACTAAATTTAAAATTGTAACCGACTGTAATTCTGTAAGGTTCGCCTTGACTAAAAAGGAGATTGTTCCCCGTATTGCACGTTGGGTGTTGTCTACACAAGAATTCAATTTCGATATAGTTCATCGTGAAGGCGCTCGTATGCAACATGTAGACGCGCTGAGTCGCAACCCTACGCAATCAGGGGAAAAATCTGAGGTAGAGCTAGTTATGTCTATAACCGAAGCCGACTGGTTGTTAGCGGTACAACTGCAAGACGCTGACATAGTACATTTGAGGCAGATTTTGGAAACCGGAGATCCAGAAGGGCACGAAGCCATTTTTGCTAGTTATGAGCTGTTAGGTAACAAAGTATACAGACGTACTGCTCACGGTCGTCGCTGGGTTGTTCCCAAGGAATGCATTTGGCAAATTATTAAAAGTAATCACGACGACCTTGGGCACTTCGCTGTAGATAAGACGTTCGAACGTGTTTCGCACTTATATTGGTTTCCCAAAATGCGTCGTACCATAAAAAAATATATTAAAAACTGCATCAATTGTATATATTACAAAACCAAAAGCGGTCCAAAAGAAGGCGAATTATATCCAATTCCGAAATACGCCCAGCCGTTTCATACCCTACATTTCGATCACTTAGGGCCGTTTGTGGAGACAGTCACAGGAAATAAATATTTGTTAGTAGGTGTAGATTCATTCACTAAGTTTGTCATAATATCCGCCGTAAAAAGTACAGAAACTTGTTACGTTATTGAGGAACTAGAAAGGATCACAAAAGTTTTTGGCAACCCTCGTAGAATTATAACTGATGCCGGATCAGCTTTTACCTCGATAGCCTTTAAACAATATTGTAAAGATAAAAACATTCGGTTACATACAATCGCATCCGGAATGCCGCGTTCAAACGGTCAAGCTGAACGCTTCAATAAAACAATTTTGGATGCAATGAGAACAATGGGCGCGGATGTCACGGATGACAGATGGGACGAATGTGTCAGAATTTTACAACAGGGTCTAAATACAACATATCATAAGACAATAAAAGCAGTACCTAGTGAAGTTTTACTCGGTTATAGGGTTCGTACTGATTGCGATAATTTAGCGCCTGAGGTTGATGACGGACATGTCACGGACGTGACTGAATTACGCAAACTCGTTGATATGAATATAAGGGTCAGCTCGGAATCACAAAAAGTACGGTTTGATGGTACTCGAATAAAACCTACTCAGTATCAAGAAAATGATTTGGTACTAGTCAAAATCTTGAGCCAAACTAACGATGGACGAAGTAGAAAGCTGTTACCAGTATATAAGGGACCGTTTCAAGTAAAAAAGGTTCTGGGTCGAGATCGTTATCTGATAGCAGATTTGAGAGGTAGCGAGCGAAGTAGCAAGCGCTATACAGGGACAACATCAGCAGAAAACATGAAACACTGGATAAAAATTAGCAATTGGAATGGAGGTAATATTTCTTATCTTTTTCCGTGTTGGCAATGTTTGTTTATTTAATCTAAAAGGTTACATTTTTGTTTCAAGTTCTTTATTTTGTTTTACCTACCTATTTAACTACTACATACTCATCTTACATACACGTCCTTCTTATTAAAATCAGTTAATAATTCAGTTGTTTGATTATCCGTTACGGACCAGGGCCGGAGCTGATGTGGTAATGTGACAATCTAATAAACCAATGTGAACTTGGAGAGACTTGGTACAGGATTTACATAATAGGTATTTGTAAATTGCCTAAACCAATCCAGTGTTCTAAAGTTGGTATGCTCTTGTCTTAAAACTATATCACAGAATCTCCGAACCTGCTAAATATCGGGTAATCAAGTATTTTGGCTTATAATATTAGAAATGTCATGGTAAAAGGTAACAAAAGATGCCACCTAAGGCTAAAGGGGCTAAACAGAGTTGCTGACCCATGTCATTTTTATTATCAAGGATAGACCGAACAGTTGGAAAAATTAGTTTAGAGATTAATGGTAATATTTTGTGTGTTCCAGATTAAAATATTGTGTTGAAAGCAGCGCCTGGGGGCATGCGCATTGCAGAATGGCCGTGTTGGCAATTCATGATTAACGCCATCTAACGGACAACAGAAGAACTATCCGACAACCAATCAGCGATGAGAGCGGCGTCCGCCAATCAGGATACTTGAATGTCTGCCCCGACTAGTGGAGGGGAGGGACAAGCTGTGGGGGCGCTGGCTCGTTCTTGCTGTTTGAGCTTCGGTCTGGCGCGGTCGTGGAAGTTCTTCCGTATCTTGTTAAAAATTAAAATAATTTAAATCATTTATTTAATATAACAATTGTTCTTATAGTCCAGTTTCTCACTCCACTCGCACCTATTCCTAAATATTTTACAAAAGGTGGTTAAAGTAACGTATTTCTGTAACTTAACCATGACTTTATTTATTTAATAAACTTAAATTCCGACTTTGTTTAACTTTGTAACAAAATTATAATTGCTCGCAATGTACAGCAAAGTAAATTGACAAGTAATAATCAAAGTATTGTCGGCTGTTATTTAACACTTGCTTGACAATTTACTTACACTTACTTAAACTTACTTACTTACTGTACTGTTTATCCGCGCTTCGCACGCGTACTGTAGATACAGCAGTAGAATTTGAATTCCAGGATTTCGCTGAATTCTCATGGAAATCCCAAAAATTAAATCGCTGTCTTCACTCAAAAATTTAATGACTCTAACCTAGCTTGAGATTTAGAGATTTTATGCCGACTCCGTGCTCACGCATACAATCACACGTCTGACACATTTCTCACCAAACTCACCAAATGCTGTAGCATAATTTTGACCTATCAAAACTTTGTGACATCACACAAGTTGGCAGTCGCATAAAATTCTTAACATGTGTTCGGCTCGTCACGTTAAAATTTAACATTTACGCATCAAGCATTTTCCTTAAACAGCACATGTCTACGGAGCTTTGCAAAGTCACGTGGAGTTTAATATTACACTTTGCAACACAAAAATTGCGAAGAATATACTGTCAATTTTAATTTAAAATGAAATTATGTGGAACTTTGTAGAAGAAATAAGTAATATGTGATAAAGGTAAGAAATAATAAAATACAGAATGTCTCTGATCATGAATAAAATAAAAAACATTGAAATTTAAATTGTAATTGTAAAATTGAAATGTAAATTGTTGTATTGTTAGTATTTTAGTTCGTCTTAACTAGATATATACCGGGTGTGCTCTGTAATACGAGCAAATAATTAAAACGTAGAACATACTCGTCAAACTGAACAAACATTAGTTCAGCGACTATTAAAATAATTAGTTTAATTTTTAATACACCTTTTAGTTTATTCGGAGAAGCAATGTATATCAAAATGCTTGATGTTTTGTAGCGTGACATGCGACGTCAGTTGTGTTCTAGGATGGCGTACATTGATAGCAGTATTTAATTTGTTTGTTTTTCATAAAAGGGAAAATTCAAAGACCCCAATATTTTTTTTCAAACATGACATGAACTATTGACGTTGTGTTACAAATAATAGGCCGAGAAGTATCGCGCTGCAGGCGCTGTGGCTCAGCTGCGTGCGCGCGGTCACTCTAGCGGCCGGCAAAGAGATTCATACAACCTTGCAGGCCGCTGGCCGGCAATGCGACCGTCTTTTGTTTCAACGCGCGCTCTGCGACACGCACGCGGCCACGCCCAGCAACACCACAGCGCGCGCAGCAGCACCGCCCGCAGCCAGCACACAACACCGCGACCAGACTAGCGTCCGCGCATACCAGCTTCATTTCTTGTGTTTATTTTTATTTTTTTCATGTAATGTTTGAGAAAATCACTATACAAGCCTCGGCCGGAACCTGGGGTCTATATCTGCTTGGCCGCAACCCCCACTTCCCGGCCTCTACAGTAATGTACTATTAAAAGTCGCTGAACTAATGTTGTTTAGTTTGACGAGGACGATTAAAATTTTTTGCTCGTATTACAGGCCACACCCGATATTTACTGCATAACTGGCTGCTAAGACTCAACACACACTTGCCTGATTGCGTATAAACTGTAGACCAACATCAACGACACAACATTATGGTCCCAGCTCCAGTCCCAAATTCAACTTTAAGAAGTTAGGGCTCGAAATGCCAAGCGTAAGATAAAACTTCATCTGACACGTGTGAGGGACGAGACATTCCATACGAGTCAGCAACTTGTTGAGAGCAAATAGTAAACTCTGTATAATGACTTAACAAATAGCGATTCGAATTTTAAACTTGGTTTCTATGAAGTTTAAAAAAATGGCCAAGTGCGAGTCGGACTCATATCCCGTACAAATTTGTTGTTATCTATGAATATCCAGTGTTAGCAAAGCCCTCTCCTATGCAAAATGTACGCGGTATGGGATCATTTTAGATGGTCAGAGTTTAAGTTATTTGTTGCTAGAGCACAGTTAATAATTATTACAAATCGTGTTTTACTTTACTGACATACACAGACAATACGTATAAAAAAACAGATTTTTTCTTGTTGGTGGTGCTACAAGCCAAATTTCAAGTTTCTAAGACAACTAGAAATATAGTCAGCAGCAGAAGGTAAGCAGTTATGGTGCTCAAAATAATCAACACTCTCTCTTATTACCTTAGCAGTAGAGTCGTGTGCAGATAATTCTGAACACCGGAACTGCTTATGTACTTCTGTTGCTGATTGTACCCTATACATTTTGATTCCTCGTCTATTGTATGAAAACACTTTTTACCCGACTGTCCGAAGTAGAGTTACGATAAATTTTATTGAAATACTAGCGCTTACCCGTGTCTTCGCTCGCGTATGTCATTAGATACAGCAGCTGAATTGAAATTTCGGGATTTTATTAAATTCGCGTGGGGATTTCCTAAAATTACATCGTGGTTTTCATTGACGTTAAATTAAAACACCCATGCCAAATTTCAGGACTCTAAGCCCAGCGGTTGTTATTTCGAGATTTTATCCCTATCCTGTGAAAATATCAGAATAAAAAGTATCCCATGTTTTAATACAGGTTATAAAGTAACTTTATGCCAAATTTCATTAAAATCTGTTCAACCGTTTCAGCCTGAAGAAGTAATAAACTCACAAACTTTCGCATTTATAATATTAGTAGGATTTTTAATGTAGTCTGGTTTTTAATTTTTGACTGTTGTGAAGGGGAGCATTACCTATCACCATATTTTATAACAATACAATACAATACACAAGCAGAGGGTCGTGGGTTCAAACCCCGGCTCGCACCTCTGAGTTTTTCGAAATTCATGTGCGGAATTACATTTGAAATTACCACGAGCTATGCGGTGAAGGAAAACATCGTGAGGAAACCTGCACAAACCTGCGAAGCAATTCAATGGTGCGTGTGAAGTTCCCAATCCGCACTGGGCCCGCGTGGGAACTATGGCCCAAGCCCTCTTGTTCTGAGAGGAGGCCTGTGCCCAGCAGTGGGACGTATATAGGCTGGGATGATGATGATGACAATACAATACAAAGACTCTTTATTGTACACCAGACATAGTAAGCGATACAGAAAACAGATACACAGAGAAAAAAAATACAAGGTGAGCAATAGGCGGCCTTATCGCTTAAGAGCGATCTCTTCCAGGCAACCTTTTAACTAATTACACTAAACTTTTAAAGTTTTAATATAACTTAAGAGCCCAGCTCTTGTCGGTGGAGTAATCGCCATTCTGTACGCCTCTCTGCCATTGTTTTCAGCTCCTTTCTCTTTGCTTGATCCATAAACAGACAGAATGAGTAATTGTTATTAATTACTTACAGACAGGCAGACATCAACATGCCCGATACATAAAATTACGCTCCTTTCCCAACGGGGTAGGCAGAGACTACGTCCTGCCACTTGCTACAATCCTGGCATACAACTCTCTCTTCCTCTACATTCATTACAACAAAGTGAATTACAAACAAACGACAAAGTGAAGTTAATTACAGACAACAAAGTAATGCTAAAAGAATTACATTTGTGCTAACTTAGGTAACTTTCAAATTTAAAACAATTAGCACAATTTTGCGCAAGTACTCAGAATGCTTGTTGGCAGCTTCAACCACGTCCCTGTAATTTGATTTCGCTTCAACACTTAGAAACCGCGGGACACTCCCACCTGCCCTTTGTAACTTAGAATATACGAAGGGTACCTCTAAGTTAGCACTTTGCGAAGACGCCTCGTGTACTTGAAAGTTTGTTACACATGTACAAAATATAGATGGCGCTGACCCTAGGTATACTACGAAGTGCATAATTCAAATTTCGTATCTTGCCATCCCGCTGGCGCTAGTATCATTTAATACGAGAGTGAGAGGAACGGTATGATACGAACTTCGAATTATGTAAGTAGCAGCCTCCCTGTACAGTCACCAGCATTAATATCGGCCACAGCGGAGCGTGCAAAAATATCTGACACGTCCTTGCGGCCCTAAAAATAGAGTCGTATCAGATATTTATGCACGCTTGTTGTGTCAGATATTGGTGCTGGTGACTGTACTTGGGTCAGTTACTTCGACCGTTTTAACTGCATTTATGTCGTGACAAGAACTTTGTCGGTCAAAACACCTAAAGGTCTCTACCCATTACACCGTATCATACCATGACCGTACTAGCAGCGTGCCAGGCAAAATTCCTTGTATTTTTGTATTGAATAGTTCTAAACTATGCCCACTAGCACGTTTCCTAACCAACCGTCGCCGTCGCGTGTCATATAATGCGCTTGACATTCTGTTCTTCACACGTTCCTACTACGGTCATGGTATTATACGGTGTAGGTCTTTATAGACTTAACAATGGGAAAATAACCTAATCAACCTAGAAAAGTTGGAAAACAAGCAACATTATCACTTCAAAGTTGAATATCTCAGAAACGGTTGGCCCGATTATAAAAAATCACAGCTTAGAATCACCACAAAGAAACTCGCTTTCACGTGGAAAAACGGATCGAAATCGGTACGTCCATTTGAGAGCTACAATACCACAGACAGACAGACAGACATTGATATCAAACTTATAACATCCCTCTTTTCGCATCGGGGGTAAAAAAATTAAGACTTTCAGAGTTTTGGCAAAGCTACTAGAGAGCTGCTTTGGCGTCTTTAATTATTGAGGTGCTAACGACGTTGAAGCATGCCTTAGGACGTTGACGCATGCCAATGGACATTGAAACATGCTTAAGGTTGTTGAAACATGCCTTAGGACGTTAAAACATGCCTATAATGGACGTTGAAAGAAGGAGCAAGAAAGAAAAAAAACATTTATTCGTGACATTACACAAAATACATAAAAGAAAACTAAAACATGCTGAAGGACGTTGAACCATGCCTGCCGACGTTAAAGCATGCTTAAAGATGTTGACGCATGACTAACGACGTTGAAACATGTCTAAGGACGTTGAAACATGCCTAAGGTCGTCAAAGCAGCCGAGGACTAACATGTCGAACCGTGGCGTGCCGATAAACGACGCCAATAAGAATGTACACTTCACGCAACTGATGCAGATCCTTTCATATCCACTTGTAAACGCGAACCTTAAATCTGTTTTAAACCTTACACATGCTTCTTTGTTGAAACAGAATTCGTAAATCTTAGCATGTCGAGATTCATGCGATTTTCGTCTCGTCCGACCACGGTCAAATCGGGCTTATATAATCCGTTTACGGCACCGCCGCCGGACAGCGCGGCCGGCCATCTTGTTTCCGACGGCCGCATCCGGCACCGGGATTAAGTTTGCGGTACTGAAGTTTAATTTGTGATTTCTCTTGAAGAGTATAACAGGTTACGGTGAAAGTTTGAAAAGCAAGGTTCGCTTGCACAACGGCATCTATTGATTGCAAACGAAGTTACCACGACATCATCTTGAGAGCCGAGGTACGGTACGTCACTTGGACAGCGCCCTCTATTCTTATTTAAACTTAAAATATTATCCCACGGGAATACATTACCGGGGTATCAGAGTATCTGATGTCTCAATGCAGGTCATTGTCTATCTGCACGCCAAGTTTCATGTAAAACCGTTCAGCCGTTATTGCGTGATTGAGTAACAAACATCTAAACTTTCATATTTACTGGTATAATAAGTATTATTATTAGGATAGTAGGATCGAAATATGACACCGTTTGTGTTATTTGTTGTGTATTGTATTCTAACAGTCACACTCGGTGGGAATGAAAGCAGATTGGATTGTAAGCTATTATCTAACCAACTAGAGAAGTTGAAAAACTCCCGATATTGCCATTTCAAAGTTAAATAGCCCAATAACTGCTAAACCGATTTTTATTAAACGTAGCTCAGAATCGCCGCACTAAAATTCACTTTCACGTATAATACACATATTAAAATCGGTCTATCCATTTGAGTGATATAGTGCCACAGACAAACAGATAAACATTGGCGTTATTCTAATAACACCATCGGCTTTTCTTGCGATGATTTTGTAAGCCACATCTTTAAATCCAACTGCCAGACCCAATGATTCACGACCAACACCAAGGAAGCTTAGTTTGTTCTCATATTAACAATTAGTTATAATCCACTGCGTATAGCAATTAAAGCTATTTTTTAATTCTAGAAATTAACCATAACATTATATACAACACGATGCCTCAAAGGCGTAACCCGGCACGGAATCCTATTATTTCTCCAATGGCCCAGCTTCCATAACGAGTAAACTTCCCTGACGATTTTATTAAAACAACGGTCAACTTTTCAGCCTCGCTTTAAGCTTAGTTTCTAAATATTTCGTATTTTATACGGAATCTTCTAAGTTTAGGTATATTTTATACCTTAGGCTGCCTTATTTTATACCTTACTCTTAAACTACTAATAATTCTCAAGCAATCTTGGCCGTTATAATTTTCTTTGTAAATTTGATCTATTTACCACCATCCTGATTTTTTCAAATTTTCCACCCAATAGTTAAGATTTAGAGGAGGGGGGAGAGGGGGGACGCTCGATTTTCATAAAATTTGCACATTAAGTTGAATATTTCGCAAAAAATGATCACTGAATTGAAAAATTGTCTTAGCAGCCAAATAGTTTTTAAAATACCTATTCAACGCTATCCCACACTACAGGATCAGTCATGAAAAAAATTACCCTCATTATACATCTATGGGAGGTACAAAAAAACAATTTTTTTTATTCTACTTCTTTATCGGCGTGACTGCTATGAATATTCGTGCCAAATTACAGCTATCTAGTACTAACGGTCTCTGAGTTTAGCCGCGGACAAAAGACAGACGGACAGACGTGGCGATACTATAAGGGTTCCTAGTTGACTTCGGAACTCTAAAAGGACGGTCAGCATAAAACAAATTAGTAGTTAGGGACAAAACTAATATTTTGTGTTTACACTTGCTACTTCAAAATTGTGGCTCAGCTTGCTCTAAAAGACATTATTATATCTCTTCTTTTCTGGTTATTTGTTATCGTCGTTTTTTAGGGTTCCGGAACCAAAATGGCAAAAACAGAACCATTATAGTTTCGCCATGTCTGTCTGTCCGTCCGCGGCTTTGCTCAAGGATTATCATGTTAGAAAGCTGTAATTTGCATGGATATATATGTAAACTATGCCGACAAAATGGTACAAAAAAAAATTAAAATTAATTTTTTTAGAGTGTCCTAAAGTGGGGGGTGTTTTTTTTTTCTCATCCAATCCTATAGTGTGGGTATCTTTGGATAGGTCTTTTAAAACCATAAGGGATTGCTAAGACGATTATTCGATTCAGTGAGTTTTTGCGAAATATTCAACTTTTAAAGAGCAAATTTTCAAGAAAATCGAGCGTCCCCCCCTTTCTAAAATCTAAAACAGGTGGGGAAAAATTTGAAAAAATTCAGGATGGCATTAAGTATATAAAACTTATAAGGAAAACTATAACGGCTAAGTTTTCTTTTGAGAATTATTAGTAGTTTAAGGAGTAAATAGCAGCCTAAGTTATAAAAATTATTACCTAAACTTAGAAGATTCCGTATAAAAAACTCAATCCTTAGAAAAATATTACTTAATTTTTTCGTAATGGCTACGGAACCCTATTTTGGGCGTGTCCGACACGCTCTTGGCCGGTTTTTTTAGTCTTGGGCTAAGCCACGGACGTACAGACAGACATGGCAAAACCCTATAACTAAAGTCTAAAGCTTCCCGCTCTAAATTAAAAGCAAAGCTCCCTAATCCCCAGCCACGTCCCGCATCTACCAAATGAAGCGTTAAGTATTGCCTTTTAGGACTGTAAAGTTTAACTGCACTTGAGACTTTAACTTAAAGTCACAACAGCTTAAGTCGAAATTAACTCGTTAATTTTAACGAGTTGTTTCGTTTTTGGTGACACCAAACTTTAATGTATGTAAATTTTTCTTGAGCTATTCATGGTTTGTATTAGCAATTATAATGAACGTTGACAAAAGGAACTTTGGAAAAACTTGTTCGCCGGAAAAACTTTTTAGTCATTAAAGATACGCGATAAATTCCTTAAAAAAACCCAGTTTTATGGTTATTTTTGTACAAAAGAAGTAACAAAATAAGTTTTTGGTGAAAAATTCATTTTTAATACAAGCTTTCTTTGCTGACTGTACTTTTTGTTGACAGTACTTGTATTGGCACCCAAACTACATTTGCATACCAAATTTCAAGTCGATGCTATTAACCGTTAAGAGATCCATCCTGCGGAGACGATCCTGGCTAGGCTACTAGGATGTCACTACCAGATTATTGTATTGTCACGCAATTAACATTAATCCAACTACTGGAAGTTAGTCGAATTTAACTTACAAGATGAAAAAAAAAGAATTGATTACAGACAGACAGAGAGAGAGACAGGCAACGGGACAGGTGAAACTAAATAACCGCTTTATAAAAAATTATTACAAAAAATTGGACCGACTACAAAAAACCATGTAAATAATTTTCTACCAGTCTGAAGTCGGTCGGTGTCTCAGCACGAGCCAGCAGGAGTGATTGAAGCCCAGTATAAAGTGCGTAGGTGAGGTAGATGACAATAGGTCCACTCCTGCTGGCTCGTGCTGAGGTACCGACCGATTTCAGACTGGTATAAAATTATTTACATGGTTTTTTTGAAAAATTGAACCGACTACGGTTAAATTTTTGTTATAATTTTTTTTTCACCCTTTTTAGTGTAAATAATCTAAGATACAATAGTTAAAAAATCAGGATGGTAGTAAGTATATCAAACTTACAATGAAAACTATAACGGTTAAGTTTTCTTGAGAATTATTAGTAGTTTAAGTGTAAATAGCAGCCTAAGGTATAAAATATACCTAAACTTCGAATATTCCATACAAAATACGAATCTTTATAAAAATATTACTTAATTTTTCGTAATGGCTACGGAACCCTATTTCGGGCGTGTCCGACACGCTCTTGGCCGGTTTTTTCAAGTCGGTTAATTAACGTATAATACGCTAGAGGGAGATACAAATATCCTGTTCATTTACTTTCCTTAGCGTTGAAAAGATTACGGTTCGGACAGGAGCTTACCTGGAAGAAAAGAAAATTAAAATTAAGCATTAAATTCAAAGCAATCTATCGTAGAAATGTAATTTTAATACAATCTTTTTTTACTGACTACCGTATACTGGGGTTACAATGATCAATTTAATAATTGAAACGTTTTTATCTGTTACTATTAAGCGTTAAAAAATAAATAAATAAAATGTAAACATAAACTTTTTTAAGTCTTTCTATATTAAAATTTTGATATTCTAACTAAAAACATCGAGGAAAAAAAATAAGTCGGTGATCAAAGTTAAACCGTCTTTGATACCCTATTTTTTTAACGGCAATCGATAGTAACCCTGTATACAGCAGCATTTGTTCCAAGGAAATGAAAAAAATTGTGAACAGGGTCAAAAGTTACAAGCACTTTTGTTGTTTAGTTTGATCTAGAATAAAATTTCACTTTAACGAATAATCAACTTTATTTTTTTTAATTTAAGGTTCCACTCATAACACACATAATTGTGGAACGGTTGCTTTGACCAACGAACACTGATCAAACAAAACCCCAAAAAATAAAAAATAGAAATAAAACATATTATTTAAAGTTATGATATTTAATACAATACAAAGCTATACCTAAACAAACTTTTGGCCTGATAATAATATTCATTGCAAAAGTTTCATCGCAATACCCACTTTGTTAATTTAGAAGTTATTATTCAAGAATTGAAATGACTTATATATTCAGATTTGATTAGTGCCGTTGCCAACCACACTATGATGAGAGTAACTATCGGTATTACCAACCATAAAAAAAAAAAAAAGATGCATTCGGAAACACAGATATTCGTGTTTAAAAGTAAAATGGAAGTTTTTATCAAAGACACCCCGTGATTCAAAGTAACCCCAGTTTACGGGATACTTTTTTTACTGTTATTGCACTGTCATCCAACTGACATGTTTTTTTTTATTCAACTGGATGGCAAACGAGCAAGTGGGTCTCCTGATGATAAGAGATCACCACCGCCCATAGACACCTGCAACACCAGGGGGATTGCAGATGCGTTGCCAACCTAGAGGCCTAAGATGGGATACCTCAAGTGCCAGTAATTTCACCGGCTGTCTTACTTATGTTTACCAAATTTCAAGGTAATCCGACCACTAGAAGTGGGTCAAAATGAATTTGCAAGATTTGACCCAATAATAACAACAACAAACAGGGATACTTAATAAAATCTTGTAAATATTAGTGCAAGTTACTAAAAACTGAATGGCCATCACCACTCTAAAAATGACATAAAGCTCCGGAACTCTAGTTAATGTGTTTACGTTTTACCTGGAAAATCTTTTGCAGCAGTGTGATAGTTTATTTGCAGAACTTTTAAAGCTTCACCGAGATTTTATAGCATGCTGTAACTTCCATGTAGTTTGCGGAAAACGACTACTTATTCCAAAGAAGTCTCGCAAACATTTGACCTAGTTCAACCCTAAACTAATTTATAAAGAACTAGCTTTTACCAAAGGCTTTGTTTGCGAGACTGGCTGCATTCGGGTGCTTAATTTAAAATCCTATATTTAGCAAAATCCTCATGAGAATTTTTAAAAGTTATAATGTCGTCTACGTTCGTGTTGCTCAGAGAACAATGGTGCAAAATTTCACGTTCTAGTTACAGTCGTTCAAAGATTCATCGTTGCTTCATTGCGTAGGCAAAATGGCAAAAACAGAACCTTTATGATTTTATCATGTCTGTTTGTGCGTCTGCCTGTTCGTCTGTCTGTCCATCCATACGTGGCTTAGCATAGAGACTATTTAAAATTCCTAGTGTCTACTCTTGTTTCTGATATCCTGTCAATTGTTCAAAGGTTAACTGGAAGAGATCTCTTTAAGACATAAGTTCGCCTTTGTATATCTTATATCTTGTTATCTGTTAATTTCATGTGTTTTTAATGTACAATAAAGAGTACAAAATACTATTAGTGCTAGAAAGCTGTAATTTTAAAGCTGATATTATATAGCTATTACGTCGTCAATTGGCCATGATCAGAAAGAACCCTATATAAGTTTCTGCACTACTTTTGCACTGTGGCCGCTTCACATTTTTATCTGCAGCTTTGACAAGATTATTAAAACGTTAAAATGTTTCCTTATTTTCATCATAACAATAATGCACGACCCAGATTTTAATCCTTCGTTAAACTTCACCGCAGGAACGGAAAGACGCTTTCTTTTCGAAATAAACGAATTTCCCAAGTTATTATGTAACCATGCGATTATCTATTTATTTATTTATTTATTTATTTATTAACTTTGGCACACAAAACAAATTGTAACATGCGGTACAGTAATGAAATAATTAAGGCAAGAGATCATTTACAATTCAAACTATGTGTACACATCATGAAAGAGTGATACGATTAAGACTTAAAGAAAAGAAAAGTATCAATATTTATATAAATACAAGAGAAACTATACATGCATTTAGTTAACAAACATAATTTATTATATTTTACTTAGAATCCTCACACAACTGAACTGAGGACATCCTTAATTTGCTGACAAACATTAAGTCTTGAACCAAATATGTCTAGGTCTTCATGAGCACCGGCTAAGTCGTTGTACTCCTACACATTCTAACTATTGGATTATAAAAGGATGTATTATTTTTAAAGACTTCGAGTGAAAAGGTTTTAGGTTTCTTATTCTATATTTAATGTTTATATTTAGAAGTGATAAGAGGGATGGCGCATCAATATGGCTATGAAGGATTTTGTACAAATATACGATGCTATATTGTCTACGACGTATTTCAAGTGATGTCATTCTAAATCTATCAAGTCTGGCGCTGTAACCTGAAAGGGCCTTACCCAACTTATTATCAAACCGCTTTATGTGTTATTCATACTAAAATATTATATACTTACTACGTGAAAGTTGGTGAGAGTGCGTGTCTATTTCTGTCCAAGTTTCGAAGGATTTGGATAAAATTTTGTATGTTGTGTAGGTAAATGTATCTTTGGAATGACAGATAAGCTGCATATAATCCCAATATAATCTTGTACAGTCAGCAACAAAGATATGAATACATCCAAAGTGCCAAAATATGTATAACAGGACTTTATTGCCTGAATAGTATACATATTTTTGCACTTTGGCTGTATTCATATCTTTGTTGCTGATCGTACTACAATACTGTTGTTGAAGCTAAAATTATAATAATCTATTTTCTTTGTTTCATCCAATTCTCTCACGAAATTAATTTTAACATACGAAATACTAAAAATTTAGTCACTAAGAGATGAGACATAAAATTTAGTATGGGTACTCTTCATGCAACAATTGAAGACGACGACGTAATTTTTTAAAATTTAATTAAACCTCGTAGTTTCTTTGTAACTGCCACGTCTGCCACTGGCTTATAGCTTTGACCGATATTGCATTTACGACATTAATTTACCATCAAACATCCACTTCACTGATAAAATATCGTTACATGTATGCAACACTTGCGGTGCAATGAGGGCTATCGCGAATGAATTCGCCACTAGAGGCGCTAGTGTAGCGTGAGTTCTCCGAAATGTCAAATCTCATAGTTTTTGGGTGAGCTACACGGGTTTATTTATAATTAGAATAATTTTGTGAATATTTTGCAACATGTGAAATTAATTATGGCAAATATGCGTTCCGGGGCAATGAATGTCTGTGTTTTGAGACAGTTTTGGCTTTCGGAAACCTTTGTCCTCCTCTTTCCGAACAAAACGGGGACTATGCAACACTATGGCATGCTCGATAATTTTATGGTACGGTTTTAAGGTGTATTCAATATGATTTTAATCTAAACTTTGTTTTCACACCCGTAATAACAGACTTTGAAAGCCATACTTAAAAACCTCACGCAACAGTGCGCCATCTAGTGAGACAAAAAATGATAGCCCTCATTCAATGGCGTCTATAAAGTTCCAAATCTGCAATGGGCTCGCGTGGGAATTACAGTTTTAACAATTTTAACCTGAGAGAAGGCCTAGCAGCATTACGCGTATGTTGCTGAAGTCATAATCCTAGTCTAAATCTGAATCTAAATAAATCTCAAAATGTCCAAAAGTAAATGAAATGTCCTTGTAAAGTAAATGGGCAAACTTACCTCCACTACGACCCTTAGACTAGTGCTCAAGAAGTTTCCCAGCAACTGTATACCTCAGCACAAAAAGATTTTCTAGCACTTGAAAAGGACAACCGAAATTCAATTTTAATTTATCTTGGCCACAAGTTTTCATTAACAAAATCAACAGAGGAGTTGCCACTTGAAACAGAATCAGATTATTGTTGCGCTAAGGGTATTTTGTCTCACTCACTCAGGCAATTTTACTTTGAAGTGCTCTTTAACGTTGCCTGGATAAAATTTATGGCTAAAATATTTTAAAAACGATGGAACTTTTATTTTTAGTGTGGCAAAGTAGTGCAAATTAAGGTGAAAATTAGATGGCTGGCTCGGGTCACATCCAAAATGTATTCAGGTAGGTACGTTTGTTCCCCTAATTGTTTCGCTCGTTAGGCCAAATAAGTAAGTACCTACCTGGGCAGAGTCTGAGGACCGAATAGTAATTTGCGTTGTTTGGTAAAGATGAAATGAATGGCTAAATATTTGAATCTGCACTATTGACAACATTTTTAGAAGCATTTAAGTATTTGATTTGCCCTGTTTGTTGTTGTTGTTGGGTCAAGTTTTGCAAGTTCATTTTGACCCACTTCCAGAGGTCAGATCGACTTAAAATTGAGTATATATAATATGTAAATTGGATGGCAATTCAAGTATAGTCAACAGAAACTTACAGTCAGCAAAAATTGTATTGAAAATGAAATTTTGAACAGAAACTTATTACAAGCTTTTATTTAACTTTTCAAGTTCGTATGTTCGTATGTTTTCAATCTCAATTTCAATTTTCAAATTTTTTGGTGTCCAATTGAGCTTTGTGGAAACGAAATTCTGGTGGTCCAGCCAGGTTCGTCTTCATAGGACAAAACTCTTTAACGGTTAATGGCATTAAATTGCAACTTGAAATTCATATTTTGAACACATTGCTTGCTGAAAATAAAATATTAAACAAAAGTCGATTCAACTTGAAATATGTGTTTATCTATTGTTAAGGTCAAATCTTATTAGTTCAATTTCACTTAGTTTTAGTAACGTGATTATCTTAAAGTATTGTATTTCGAAATGTACAAGAGCGAAGTTATTCCTTAAAAGGATTTCTACCAGTTAAAGCTTAAGCGTAAGCCTTGTTTGGTGCAATGACGTTTACTTTAAAAAATAGAGACATGTGGTGTATTGTATGGAACTCTAAAAAGGCCCTTTATGGGTTAGAAAACATTTTATGATAACCTATCTAACGAACTAATTAGATTTTTGAGGACACTACCCATTATAAAACCAAGTAAGAAAGGATCATTTCTACTGGAAATTTAATACATTATCGATGTTGCCGAGTCATGTATACCCATTCATACGCTATTCCTGTTGAAACCTTGGAGTAGACAACTTTTACAGCGAGAACACTAGTAGGTATTACAAGACGCTTTTTGCAAAAAGGTGTTTGATGAAATGTTCTGTTATAATGCCATAGTGTACTTATCTTATAATACGTTTCAATTTCACGTGGACAAATGGTTAGCATCGTTATTCCATGGGGATCCTGTATTTTCTGGTCAAAGCAAGAAATACAAGCAGAAGATTGTTTCCAATAATTTATTTAAATTGTAATGTTCGTATGTAAGTTGCCTTTAAATATTGCAAGAGAAATTCACACATTTCTATTGTAGTATACGTAGATAGGATGAAGATGCTAGTATTGTCAGAAATTACTCTCCCTTTTAGCTACGCCGCAGTAAGGTAAAATTAGAAAAGATGGTTTTTATTCATTAATGTTTTTACGAAGGCTTCTTCATTAGATAACAATACATGTACAGTAACAGTACATGTTAATTTTCGGTGATCAACAGTTTGATCAGACTTACATACAATACGAGCCCATACATCAAATTTCAGGTAAATCCAGGCCTATTTAAAATGGGTCAAAACGGGTTACAAGACATGAAGCAAATAAACTAACAAACATACAAAGCGAAGTTAATCAAAAGTTCGTTAATCCAAGTTGATCTTATTCAAATATCGTCAAGTAAAACAAAGACAAAAAAACTTTTATTTCAAGTTAAATAAAGGCTTACCTGCGCATGATCATGCAATTTTCGCTAAAGCGACTATTAAGAGAAGTCTCTTCGTTCCATTCTCCATACAAACGTAGTCCCGGTCTCATTTGAAAACTAGGCAACAGAAATAGATGAAATTTTGTAAATATGGACTAGACGTAATTATCTATGCCTGTGATTTTTCAGATTTTTATATAAATGTGTAATATCATTATTACAGGAGCTCAAAAGCCGACAAAAAAAAAAGATGTCAACTTTGCACGAGAATTACAGACTAATAAAGCATTTTTACAAAAATCGAAAAACCACAGGCATAGAAAATATAATGAATATCTTGATTGTAAAATATCATTGATTTCTGTGCTATACTTTTCGTATAACACGAGGACAACGAAACCCAAAAATTCAACCGCCCAAATCTTGAAAAGCCTACAGCTATCTCGATATAAATTACGGACGTCGTTGCGGAAGGCACGGGGGGGGGACGGCTGCGAACGCTTATGTCACGTTCGATAAAGACAGCAATATCCTAACGAATACCCAACGCGGCCGCGCGGGCGGCAGGGAAACTTCTCTTAAGTGGATTACGCAGCCTTACCTCGCGTTAAGACTCATAATTAAGCTACGACTTTAGAATCGTAATGTTTATGCCACAATACTGTCGGATTATATAACGTAAATATGCGTTCAAAGCGTCAGTTTGCAAGGCAAAATAAGTTTTTGTTTAAATTTCATTTTAGATAAAAAAATGCTGACTGTATTTTTTACTGTACTTGCATTGACGTCCAATCCAGAGTACCTATACCTATTTTAAGTCAATTTGCCACTGGAAGTGGGTCAAAATGAACTTGCAAGATTTGACCCAACAAAAAACAACAACGAACAGGTCCTGTTTAATAAAATCATGTAACAACATTACTAGGATTTAGGGAGTGAAAGAGGCAAATTATTTTGTTGTTTGACATCGGGAATGATTCCAGTTGTACTAGTTTAATCTAGATGAATTTGTATTAATTATCTCGTTCATCTGTCGCTTACTTTCCAGCCTCTACAAGAATGTAAGATATTTTTCAATACATTTGCTCGAAAAATTCACTTTCTTAGGATGTATACATGGCTCGTAAGTTCATTTCACAGCACTACTGCGATTTTTACAGTTTTTTTTAATTCTCCATTTTAAAACTTTACAAGCTGGTCAGAGATCGCCCAAGACCGGGTCGAGTGGAAGACATGGGGGGAGGCCTTTGCCCAGCAGTGGGACACCTCTATTCCCCGCTTTCTTTTTTGTTCATCTTGGGTAGGTAATCTTGTATTTTTTTTTCAACCAATTGATCAAGCTTTTGTCACGCCAACCGCCCTCGCTGTTCTGTCTAATCTAGCACTAAAGACAGGCGAAGTAACTCTAGCAAATAGTGGAATCACCCGACCTAACGCTTCGCCGTCGCCTTTTGGTTGGAATTATTTTGGGAACATGTGGCGTTAGATTCTGAAAATAAGGTCATATTTCCCGACCTAGCGATCTTACTTTTGTGAAAATATGAGTTGATTTAAAGGTCGCTTTTGCTGAGTAATGATTTTAGTCTATGTTTGAGTGCTTCGAGTTTATATTCTGGTTTGCAGTTGAACCATTTGAACTTTGATCTATCGTACATTGTCGTATCGTATCGTAGTTCTTACAATAATGGTTTTATTTTGAGACGGATTTGAATAACATAACCTAACCAACATAAAGTTGGAATACCCCCGACTTTGTCAATTCAAAATTTAATATCTCAAAAACGGCTGAACCGATTTTGATGAAACATATTATTATCGAAGAACCATCGCTAGAAAACCTGCTTTAACCTGCTTTAAAATAAAAGTACTGCATTCAAATCGGTCCACCCGCTTAAGAGCTACGGTGCCACAGACAGACAGACACACATAGCTTATTCGTGGATGGCACATGGTATATGTGCCTATGTATATACATAATTATGTATGTTTGTATGCATGTACGGGTCTTGCAATTTAAATTTGACACACTTTCAGTTATCGGATTGACTTGAAATTTGACATATTTATGTGAATCTGGTGACAATACAATAATCTGGTAGTGACATCCTGCAGCCAGGATCGTCTCCACAGAAAAAAACTCTAGTAGTTTACGGCACAGGCGCGGAACTTAGCAGGATTATTCAATTTCATTGGAAATGTGTTTATATGATACAATAATAGACACCACCTGATGCTGTAGCTAGGGTTGTCTCCTCTTCCCGAGAGTTCCAAAAATTGCACATATAAAATTAATATAGACACATAAATTCAGGGCGGACAATAGGCAGTCTTGTTGCTTAAAAGCGATCTCTTCCAGACAACCATTCGAATACATGATGAAATATTCAATGATACGAAGGGTTACCCTATTTACACAAATACTTTATTCCGCACCAACACATATTCCCACACAAAGAAAATCAATTCTTCCCACTTCTCCGTTATTAAGGCATCAACGCTAAGGCATGTCTTAAAATGCGTCTTTTCTTGTACACTAATGAAAACTTTGACCTACATTTCCTTTGTGAAGAGTCGCGGTGACTCTGCTCGCGGCATTCCTCTACGCGACCGGGCATTTAAAGCGTGTATTAATAAAGAGTATTGGATAAAGCAATACAGAATTCTTAATAAATACTAGATCATTGTGGGCCTTTCACCTGCCTAAATACAATCAAGTCAAAAGAAAGGGTGTAGTTTTAAGAAGTTTTATTGTATTTCATACAATTTAATATAAAAAGTAGTAGAATAACATAAAGTAAGGTTCTGTTAAAAAAATATATAGGTGGGTACTAGCTTTTTGGTTGACTATACATTTTGTTGAATGTATTTGCAATGTCATCCAACCTATAACTATATACTGAGCGGCAAAGATAGGTAATTTTGTATGTAGATTGGGTCAAATTCATTGCCGCTGAGTATATGAAACTAGGGCGTCCAGTCTCGAAATATTTTGAGTTCGGGACTGAGACGAGACTTTGTCTTCAGTCCCGGGAGTCTCGAAATTTCGAGACTTTCGAGACTAAACGACAAATCCTTTTGGGTGGTCCGAATCTGAAGTGAAGTCATAGTCGCGTAGTTGCAGATTAAGAAGTACTTAGTGGGAAAAGAGCGGGCACTTCAAATATTACGAAAAAAACATTTTTTAATATAAAGTTTATGGTTGTTTATTAAATATACAGAACACTACCATCCTAATTCAAAAGGATGGATGTCCAAAAATGCAATTTCGTTTAATTACACTTTTTTCGATACATAAACATCAATCTATCATATGAACATGTTCTGAAAAAACTTAAGTATAATTTTTCAAAAACTTACTAAGAAAAATTTAGCATATGTCCAAAACCACACCCCAAAACCATGACATTTCCCAAGCAAGTATGGCCTTATGAGTGTAACAACAATTGTTCCTTATCTCCTCTTTACTAAGAGTTCAGAACGCATAATCTTTTTCTATCTGTTTTTAGGGCTTAGTTAGTGACTGCAAATGCAATGAATCCGCTTGGGGTGTAGGTACATAAATATGTAGATGAAACATACAATTTCTTCCATGCATCGTCTTTAATAAATATTATCATGTAGTGAACAACATAATCATCACAGTTAACCCACAGTTTACCTAGCTAATTAAGTATTTAACGTATAGTGGATTTTTTGAGGTACTTTTGAAAAGTTCATTTGATTTTACTTATCGTATATGCATTATAATTGGCTGTAAACAATCACAAGTCTGGTCTTGCTGGACTGAATAAAGTAAGTCTCGAAGTCTCGAAAATCACCGAGACTGGAACTGCAGAGTCTCGGACGAAAAATGGTTTGAGACTCTCGGAAAAACCGAGAGTCTCGATTCCGGGATGGAAGCCCTAATGAATACCTAGTTAATATAACTTGCCTTGTTTGTTGTTGTTGGTTTTGTTGGGTTAAATCTTGCAACTTCATTTTAACCCGTTTGGCCACTGATTGACTTGAAATTAGGAACGTTAGTTGGATGACAATGCAAGTACAGACAACAAAAAGTAAAATCAGCAAAAAATAAAACTTTTTACAATAACTACACTTTGTAAAACAAGAATTATGAAACGCAAAAAACACGATAAACTTTTACAATTATCACTTTACAATATGCTGTGTTAAAAATTACTATCAGTATAGCCAAACGTCGCAAGCAATTACGTTTGGCCAATGTTGCTTAAGGCTCTATTCAATATGATTGATTGCCAGTTCAGAGATGAATAGTTCAGTAGAATAGTTAGTCGGCTTTCGGCAACTAATTTCCGAGAGTGATTGCGGGAACGATTCAACGAGAAATCTGATAAAGTTGCGATCATGTAATCGGTCACTCATTCGACCGGGCAGTCATTCAAAATCACTGAGAGACGTTGCAGGAGGCAATATTACCATCCAAGCCCATCGGAGAGGGTCTGCCTTCACATCGGCATCATCTTCTTGGCAAGCCTGCAAACAAGTAGGCGAGCCTGGTTGTATTCTAAGTAGAGTAACAAAAAAAATCATATCAAAACAACCCACCGGCAGTTCTCAGGGAAAATTGCCAACACCAAGAAAGGAGTAGAACTCTCCGATTACAAATCTAACATGTTGAATTTTACTCGCATACTTATATAGATAGTATGCAAATATAAGAACAACTGGCAGAACACCCGTCGTATATATACTAGGCTACTACCACTACTGCTGCTAGGCTGTAGGCTATTTTTTATCCCGAAGGTACTATATATTATAGTACCATCGAGAACCGTGCATTTTTCCGGGATAAAAAGTAGCCTATGTCACTCTCCTACCCATAAACTATCTCTGTGCCGAAAATCACGTCGATCCGGCGCTCCGTTTCGACGTGAAAGACGGACAGACATACACACATAAAATACACACTTTCGCATTTATGGATGGATATGTGTATTTTTATTACAAGCTTTTATTCAACTTACAATATACGTGTATGAATGGCTTAAATCTTGCAAGTTAAATTTGACCCACTTCCAGGTCATCCAGTGGTCACATTGACATTAAATTTTGCACTTAGGTATGTGAATCTAGTGACTATATATTAATCTGGAAATGAAATTCTTGTGATTCGGCCAGCATCGTCTCTGCAGGATGGACCTACTCGACCGTTAATAAAATTAAATATTAAGCTGTTTGAACTACAGAGAGCACCAAAGAAATGGACATAGGTACATGCAAACAGATACATACGATTTGTCAACGTGTCAGGCAAAATGAAAATGAAAATTCAGTGTCTGGCAAACGTGTCTAATTGTGTACAGCTATTTTCAAGATTTGGTTACGTTTTTTGTCACACAAAAGTGAGCTAATAATAATATAAAAAATTTAATATAAGTGTGTTTAATAAAAGTTAGCAAGAATAGAAAAAAAATATAAACACTCCGTATTTCGGCGTCAAAAGTAATAAAGTTAAAATATAATTGAAATTCTGGCTGTCCTCCTGTCCATCACGAAATTGAAACTTAACCATTCACAATACGCTGTCTGATACAATTTTAAAATCTATTTAAGAGCAACATCAGGAAAATAAGAGATTCAATTGGTCTTTTAGAGTATATTTAAATTTTATTACCTATTTACACATGTCCCGTTGCCAGGGTGTATTATAAGTCTTTGACCCACTTCCAGTGGTCAGATTGACTTGAAATATGCCATACTTATTAAGTTATTATATACGTCCGATGTGTCCGTCCGTGTCTTGCCAGGGTCATCTCTGCAGGACAGATCAGAATTCCTCAACAGTTGTCATCGACTTGAAATTTGGCAGCAACTTGAAATACGGAAATTTAGTTTGATTGACAATGCTAATATAGTCAACAATGTGTAAGGTCAGAAAATAAGACCTTGAAATAAAAATAAAATTTTGAACAAAACTTATTGACATAACAATGGATGAGTGACAAGTGAAGTAAATCAACGAAGGGATGCCACAAATCGGATTGTCGCTACAACTGGCAATATCTGTTACTTCTTTTAGCCAGAGGAAATATTATTATTTGCCCGTTTCAAATATATGTATAAGTGATTACCATCTGAAAAAGGGAGAATTTCAAGCAATTTGAGGATTAAAATGAAATTTTAATGTACTTAGTTCGGTTTAAAATAATCTTTATTAACCTCCTGGGTCCTGACATTTTTTAACAAACTTAGTGCTTAAGACCTAACGTGGTTGACCTGTTTTGTTATTTTGGGTATAATTTCAAAATTCTTAGAATGAACAATTTGTACTTTAAAAAGTACAATCAGCCGTTATTCTTAGTGTTAATTTGTCCTTTATAAAGTACGCGAGGACCCAGGAGGTTAAATGAGATTGCCGGTCGTCAGAAATATGTTAAAATTATCTATAACTGTATAGTGTTCGCAGAGCCCTGTTTTTTAGCAAAATAAACGAATTGTGAGGTCATTTTCTGAATGATTGCTTACAGCCCTCTAAATTTTTAATTAAATATAATTTTCATCGGTTTTTTACAAGCTTGGATTTAACTTGCCCTGTTTGTTGTTGTTGTTATTTGGGTCAAACCTTGCAAGTTCATTTTGACCCAGTTTCGGTAGTTAGTTGATTTTGGTAATTTGGATGAGAATTCAAGTTATAGTCAACCAAAGTACTCTCAGCAAAAAATGAAATTTTTGAAAAACAAAATTAACAAAACGATCTTTCATAACAGAAAATCGACATATTTTTGTACTAATATTTTTTAATGAGAACATCTAAGAAGAGTGGTGATATTTAATATAATAATTCGGTAGTAGAGCAAAAAGAGGACAAAGAATTGTATGTGAAGACAGACAGATAGACGGACAGACGGAAAACGTAGCGACAATAGGGTTCCGTTCATCGCTTTTCTTATATAGAACCTAAAAAATCGGTCGACGATCTAAATTTCTTCAACAAATAGAATAAGGACTCTTTCAGCCCTTGTAATGGTTTGCCCAAATAAGGGCAACGAGCTTCCAATTATACTATCCTTAGTTACCCCAACCCGCGCTAAATTATGCAAATTTCCGATTCGGTATTAATTAGTTCATTAATTAAACTGTCAGCTGAACGATTTACAGCCTTTGAAGGAAGTTATTTAAGAAATTTAAATTTTTTGTCCTGCGTTGGGATATTTTCCTTAAGTAATTTATGATCTTTTTAACAAGCTTATTATACCTATCATCTTCATCTGTACTGCGGGAGGCACTGTGTAGTAGCAATAGGGTAATTGATTAGTTCGTATGTACCTATTATAGGTTTTAATAATCTTGATTTACTTTCTACCCTGAATTAGGTTGTCTACAAGATCTCCATCGCGGTAGCTCGTAAACCGCTATCGCACTGATTTTATTATCTTTTTTATTGTTGAAACTTATCTTTCATGGTCCATAACTTCGGATGGTTTCAGTTTTATTTATTAAGATTCGACCTGAGATATCAGTGGGGTCTGTAAGCAAAATTCGTGCAAGATATTTTTGAATTTATTAAGCACTTTATCGTCATGTCCGGTTGATATGCGTCCCACTTCAGGGAACATGCTTGGCATGACAACGCCTAGGCTGTAGTTTGCATGCGCAAATACAATTTGAAAACCAGCCAAGAGCGTGTCGAACACGCCCAAGATAGGGTTCCATAGCCATTACGAAAAAATCAAGTAATATTTTTCTATGGATTTCGTATTTTGCACGGAATCTTCCAAGTTTAGTTGTACCACATAAATCGCTATTTAATTGCTTGTTGCTTAGTATAAACGGCAAATTGGCTTATTTTAAGACAAAGTCAATTGTAGTCATGCCCCATGATACTTATCGTATTTTTATTCCGTACATTTCGTAATTTTCGCACTTTCGCCAAGCATGCCATAAGTCACACTAATAGAGCTAGATAAAGGTCAGGAGCAAGTTTCTCAGGACATTTATCTTAGTTCTACGTGACGCGTAGAACCGAACTGTCAAATTATATTTGACACACGACACGCAAGTGATGTCACAGTGCAGAGCTCAAGCTAAGTATATATCAATATACAGAATTATAACTGTCATCTAAATAGGCGTGAAGTTCTGTATTTAAGTTTGAAAAGATAAAGCAATTGCCCTACTTGTTGTTGCTGTTGTTGTTTTTGTTGAGTCAAATCTTGCAATTTCATTTTGAACCACTTCCAGTAGTCCGATTGTCTTGATACTTGGTAAACATTTGCAATGACAATGCAAGTTTAGACCACAGAAAACCGGCCAAGAGCGTGTCAGACACGCCCAAAATAGGGTTCCGTAGCCATTACGAAAAAAATAAGTTAAGTAATATTTTTCTAACAATTTCGTAATTTATACGGAATCTTCCAAGTTTACGTATATTTTATACCTTAGGCTGCTAATTACTCTTAAACTACTAATAATTCTCAAGCAAACTTAGCCGTTATAGTTTTCCTTGAAAGTTTGGTATATTTACTACCATCCTGATTTTTTTTTATTTTTCCACCCACTGGTTTAAATTTTAGAGGGGGGACGCTCAATTTTAATGAAAATTTGTACTTTAAAGTTGAATATTTCGCAAAAAAATCAATGAATTGTAAAATCGTCTTAGCAAACCCTTAATAGTTTCGAAAGACCTATCCAACGATATCCAAAAATATATTTTTTCAATGTTTTTTCTTGTACCATTTTGTCGGCATACTTTACATATATGTTGGAGGGTGATCCATGATGGCAAGTCAAACACTGTGTCTAACAATAGGAGTTTTATTTAGATGTCTTCACTTTGAAAGTTACAACAATAATAATCCCCCTATACTGATTGCAACGCCTTTTATAATACATCGAAACAAGTCTGCAGTTAAAATCAAATAACTTACTTTACAATTGATTTTGAAATATCTTAATAAATAATCAAAGCATTATAATAATCATTAAATAATTATCAAGTGTTTTTTTTTATTTTATTTTATTTTATACAATGATATTAATTTTTAGATTTCTCAAGCACATTATAATCACTCAAAAATACTTATAGTAAAATTTAAATTAAATTAATAATTACAGCTTTCTAGCATTGATAGTCCCTGAACAAAGCCGCGGACGGTCGGACAGACAGACAGACAGACATGGCGAAACTATGAGGGCTGCATTTTTGCCATTTTGGCCCCGGAACCCTAAAAAGATGCCATAAAACATGTTTCATCAAATGCGCTGTGGAAACTATTGATTATAGAACAAAAAATGTTCTACAATATTAAAGAATATATCAGTATCTACATAAAACTTTGCGATACCATATCTGAAACTATTGTAGTTATGTCACTACTACTTTTTTTTTAATTTTAAAATTCGACTGAAATGCAGACTAAAATCAGACCATGTTAGCCATACCTTTTTATTAATCCTTATCCAAATACTTAAATAATTTTTAATTATAATAATATAAATTAATAATTTGTCTAATGTTGTATAGGTACGGAAGTCCGACTCGCACTTGACCGGGTTTTATTTTTTATTTTGGCCGTGCGAAGCCGGGGCGGGTCGCTAGTCTATACCTATAAAACAATACTGCCACTGACGTGACTGGCAACTTGAAAGTTGGACTTTAGCGACATATTCATTTGATAGGAACTTGTTTAAAAATTGGTAGACCACTTATTTGGCTGATGGTACCTCGAGTGTTGTAGAGGTGCACTAAGGAAAGATTTTTCGAATAGACGGGATAGGGAAATATGAAAGTTTTTCGTTTCGCGACTCTGAAACATTTAAGGCGAACTTGTTTAAAAATTAGTAAGCTACTTATTTGGCATGATTTTATCCGGGATAATGTAAAGGTGAACTAAGGAAAAATTTTTCGAAGCTCAAACGAATATAATACTCAAGAATCTTCAATAAATAGTGCAGTGAATTTCCTTTTACAAAACTTATTGACATTTATGTCCTTGCTGGAATAAGTAGGACAACGTCCACATAACAACATGGCGCCAACAAGTCTAGACCTGTTCTAGGTTCTAGAATAAGCGGTCAATCTCAGCTGTAACAACCATCGACTCGGAGTAATTGCTAAATTAGAGCACGACCATATTTAGTCGCAGATTGATTAACAGACACCTCACTAAACTTATGTTCCTCAAAATTTGATGCCAGTCAGCAAGTTTTTCATAAACTTGTTCGTTACCGATTTTGATAGTCATACGATATTTCGCTTGTCATTAAAAATATTACAAAAATTATAGACTCCAAAATAACTTAAAACCAAACTTTTCCTACTGATCTGTTTGAAGTCGGTGTCAAATACAATGGATGTAGGTAATAAGTATGTAGGCAAGCTTCGATTAGGTCCACTTCTGCTGGCTTATGCAACAGGCGATGAGGTGAAATTTGACACGCGCATGTTGATTTTGTATACCGACTGAATACTGTTTCTGATGATATCTACCTACTCATAATACCTTATCCAAATGTATTCCAGCAAATAAATATTTAATTTTATTTTATTTCTACTGTGCGCTCGTTTGTTGTTTCATTGATGCAGCTGTTATCTTAAACTCTATGCTATTTTAGGGCTGCTTGTACATCCCAAGCTGAGACAAACGTATCCGTCTAGTTTCTTTAGCACATTACTCAGTGCAATCTAGGTTGTGGGCTTAACAGGATACGAGTATTAATTGTGTACTTAAAGGTTGGTGTTTTGTGGGGCAAGTTAATATGCATCAAACTTTATCTTGTGAACTCGATAACTCCCATTTGAATTTTATAAGCTTTTATCTATACCTAACAGATGGCACCACTCTCCACTGCATCTAATATTACTAACGCGAAAGTTTCTAAGTCTGTCTGTTTGTTTGTTTGTTACCTTTCAACATCTTAACAAGAAAAAGAACCTTCTTGTCCGAAAAATTGCGTCCTAAATCTAGTTTAAGTCGATATGTAAGAAACATTGAAAAGTTTCATAAAAGCTCTAATTAAGATACGAATAATCGCCGTAGCCTAAATCAGCACTGACGAAATTATTATTATAATCAATGGCGTTCTTTTGTGCGGCCATTCACTGCAGTGTAACAATTTAAATGTAGCTTTAAATTTTGAGTAAGTGTTTTTGAAATCGTTGCGTCGGCAAACCAAGTCATCCATCAGGCTTCGGTAATTACTAACTAAAGCCGTGGACACACGAGATGATTTGATTTTATTGGAGGCTGTATTTTGTATGAATACTGGACATAATACAAATATTGAATGGTTGGCACAACAACCAGCTGTTACTTGTTTTTATGAGTTTATTACTATCTGACGTACACACGTCGTGAGCTTTTAGGTATATTTATTGTCTTACCTTTAATACACTTGCTACTATTCCACCTAGTTTCATTTGCTATGCCTTTAATCCGTTTTATTCACGATACAAGGTTAAGTTCTAGTCAAGAAGAATTAATGAAATTGGCTTTAAGGGACCATGGCTACTGACAAGTTTAGTAGTGACTGTTAAATTACTGAATATTTTAGCGACGGCTACGACCACTATGTTTTGCTTCACCGTTAAGTTCATGGTAATTTTTAATATGATTCCACACATGAGTTTGGTGCAAGCCCACAATTGAATCTACTATCCTCTGCTTGAAAGGTCATTGGTCAAACCACTAGGCCACCACGGCTGTTAATTGTCAACTACAAAACAAAAATCATCAAAATAACTTGCTGGAGTGTTCGATCAAACTTGTCTAACCGTTTACTGAAACACACAATATGAAGGATGATAATGATATCAATTTGATCAAATACATCAAAAGCAAAAGCTACACAAATACAAAACACAAAGGTTTTAGTGGCCGACAGCTGTCGAAAATAATCCTGAAGTTTAAAACTGTATCGTGTACATTCGGCCTAAACCGCAGGCCGGTTCCGCCATCAATTCCAACTATTGATTCAAACCTAATTACCGGATTAAATTAAACCGGTTTAAAACGGAACGAGAGGATTGACCTAATTCAGAATTAAACGTTTAGACTTCAGATTTAGATTTGGTAATGAACAAAAAAGCTTTAAGTCATGGTAGCCTAGTGAATCAACCTAAAGTTTGTCAAGCACATGGTCATAGGTTCAAATTGGGTAAAGCAAAGATTTGAGTAATTCCAGGTGGGTTAGTAATTGAAATATGCTTTAGTTAAAAAAAATATGTTATATGCAAAACTTCACTACCATCGAGCATCGAGAATTGGGTCATTGACTTATATTTACACACCGAAACAAGGTAAAGCTAAGTAAAATCGCAATAAAAAAATACTCCACGATAATTCTAAATACCCTAATTCCCCGCATCCTGGGGATTACCTCTAATCCCTTTAACCGACTCGGGGATCTTCTCACCAGCGTATACGCTACAAGGCTTTCTTTAGAATTGCATGTTAACTTGAAAGACGTGGGACCGAAATATGGATAGGGAAAAACGTTTCAGCTTTAAATTGGTTTTCGAAAACCATGAAGGTTTTTAGTAAATTTTACAGAAGCTTTTTAGGGTTCTATAGTCAAAATGTCAACAAAATCGGAAATCTTCGTTCGTCACAGGCATTTTAAGAGAAGTTTCCTTGCCGGCCACACGGCCGCGTTATTTATTCTATTGGGATATTGCTGTCTTTATCGCTCGTGACATAAGCGCTCGCAGCCGTCCCCCCATGCCCCCCGATGCCTTCCGCAACGACGTCCGTAATTTATATCGAGATAGCTGTAAGCTTTTCAAGTTTTGGGCGGTTGAATTTAGGATTTCGTTGCCCTCATATTATACGAAAAGTATAGCACAGAAATCAATAATATTTTACAATCAAGATATTCATTATATTTTCTATGCCTGTGGTTTTTTCGATTTTTGTAAAAATGCTTTATTAGTCTGTAATTCTCGTGCAAAGTTGACATCTTTTTTTGTCGGCTTTTGAGCTCCTGTAATTCTAATATTACACATTTATATAAAAATCTGGAAAAGCACAGGCATAGATAATTACGTCTAGTCCATACCTACAAAATTTCATCTATTTCTGTTGCCTAGTTATCAAATGAGACCGGGACTACGTTTGTATGGAGAATGGAACGAAGAGACTTCTTTTAACCCCCGACGTAAAAAGAAGGTTGTTATAAGTTTGACGCAAATATCTGTCTGTCTGTCAGTCTGTCTGTGGCATCGTAGCTCTCAAATGGATGAACTGATTTCGATGTGTTTTTTTGAGTTTCATCAAAATTGGGTCAGTTCTGAGATATTGAACATCGAATGATGTCAAATCTGACATCAAATCCCCTTGGTTAGACTGGTTTGACATACTCGCTAGAGTAACTTATTGCAACGTTTAAAGGTTAAAACTAACTCTGATCCAACAATACTAGTTCACCAAACAATACGAACAATAAGCCATCACAAATGACCAGGACTGGGCTGAAAACCGGAAATGAGGCGGCGCCGCAAGATGGCGAACTTCCGGGTCGTTAACGTGTTATCTTCAGGGTTTGTTGTGTGTATGATTTGGATTATGACAGTTCAAGAGGACGATCGTTACGGGAACCTGCTTCAGAAACCTCGAAAAACGATTTTTTACAATCTTTTATTTAGTTTCACCTGTCCCGTTGTCTGTTTGTCTGTCTGTCTGTTATCAAATCTTGAAGGTTGAATTAGACCAACTTCCAGTTTAGTTGGATTGACTTGAATTTTGGTATACTTATCTGGGGGCACGGGAGTGCCCCCGCCAAGTCGAGCAAAACCAACAATAAAGGCACGGCCGTACCATACTCTTCTCGAAGCCATTCAGGCTATTTTCAACATGTAGATTGCGTGACAGTACAATAATCTGGTAGTGACATCCTGGTAGTCGTCTCCACAAGACGGAACTCTTCAACGGTTAATAGCATCGACTTGAAATTTGATATGTAAATGTAGTTTGGGTGGCAATCCAAGTACAGTCAACCAAAATCTTGTATTCAAACCGGCCAAGAGCGTGTCGGACACACCCAAAATAGGGTTCCGTAGCCATTACGAAAAAAATAAGTAATATTTTTCTGAGGATTTCGTATTTTATACGGAATCTTCCAAGTTTAGGTATATTTTATACCTTAGGCTGCTATTTACTCTTAGGCCGTCTTGCAGGAAAAAATAAATCGAGATTTAGTAGTTAATCCAGGCTTAAGCTTGACAGTTCCACACAATTTGTTACTACTAAACTGAGCTTAACGCTAACTCGAGATTTATGTTTTTCCAGCAAGTAGCCATTAAACTACTAATAATTCTCAAGAAAACTTAACCGTTATAGTTTTCCTTATAAGTTTGATGTACTTACAACCATCTTGAATTTTTTCATAATTTTCTACCCACCGGTTTAGATTTTAGAGTGGGGAACGCTCGATTTTCATGAAAATTTGCTCTTTAAAGTTGAATATTTCGCAAAAAAAAACTGAATCCTCTTAGCAAACCCGTAATGGTTTTAAAAGACCTATCCAACGATATCCCACACTATAGGGTTTGATGAGAAAAAAATATCACCCCCACTTTACGTCTATGGGAGGTAGCCTAAAAAAAATTTGATTTTTATTTTTTTATTGTACCATTTTGTCGGCATAGTTTATATTTATATCCGTGCAAAATTACAGCTTTCTAGCATTGATAGTCCCTGAGCAAAGCCGCGGACGGACGGACAAACAGACAGATAGACAGACAGACAGACATGGCGAAACTATAAGGGTTTCATTTTTGCCATTTTGGCTCCGGAACCCTAAAAATGTAATTTTTACCAAAAACTTATTTTTGTTACCAAGTCCTATCTTGCACGCTGTAAGCCTGTGGAATCGGTTACCAGGTACATCAGGTCGTCGCAGTTGGTTACCGCCTTACGGAGACGCTTAAAGGCGCACTGTCTTAATAGTACATTTTAATAGAGATATTGTTATGTTAAATATACTTTATCTTTTTTGTAAATGATAATATATTTTATAGTTACATGTATTTTATTTGTTTTGGTACGAGTATGTATCTATTAGTTCACAAAACAACTCAATACAAACATACACGGCCGATGTTTCGCGGCTAATTTTGTGCTGACTTATTCTGCTGATATGACTTATCATAAGCACGAAAATTACGTGTCGGAAATTCGACGTGATTACGCTTGCAATGCTATTCCAATTACTCACAACACATCTGCCAAAATTACGTCATGAGTTGACGTATTCACTCGCAAAATTTTACCGAAGTACACTGCCTCTGGATTCTAACCGGGTTCGATAACTTACGCTAGGCCGTAATAAGTATTTTTCACAAGAAACTCTACTGTACTACCCACCATTCATCATCAAATGACACGAAACCCTATCAGAACACTTAATAAACGGAGAATTTACCTATACGTCAAACTTTGCCACAAAGTCAACAGTTTTACCTTTCCATGGTCCACGTCCATCGTGCAACGTTCTACCTTTTTGGCATAATCTTGGATGACATGTATCGTTCGGCATAATTATCATATCGCTGAAACTCATATCGCATAATCCCGTTAGTACGAGACTAATACTGCGTAATTTGGCCTAACACCTTGTGTGATGTGAGCTGCGAGTCGCATTTCTAACCTAACTTAACTTGCTGGTACCAGCTTGATTATTTTGTGAAGTCACAGTTCTAACCAAACCTACTTTTCCACTAGCAATTAGTGCTGGTCTCTTTTTCTGGTTTTTCTGTGCATCCATGTCTCAGTTTGTATTTTCGATATGGTTTCACGGAATACATGTAAAAGTAACAAATTTGGAGTTGAAATAAAAAATACAAAAAGACTCCAAAAAATCAATCATACTAGCAATTAGTTTCCGTGTGGGGTTTTTCTTGAGAAAATAGTGCTTTGGTTTCGTTATCCGAAATTATGCGAAGTGAGTTTTATGGTAAATTTCTCTTATACCAAGTTTATTCTATGCGAAGTAATAAATACTGCCAAAAACAGTTTACGTGATATGTGTTATGAAAAGTTTCAGAGAAACAAGATTATGCCAGATAACAGGTACTCTTTTGAAAATGTCAAAAAATGTAACCATTCGTACCCAATCTCTTCTATAACTTTTCTTGAGTCAATATCAATCAGTTTTACAAGTAATGTGCTCTTCCTTATGCATCTCAAGCTAGTAATTACATCTTCATTTGTACGGAGCGTAGCATACAGCTCCGGAAAATAAATTGGAATTTTACTAGTACAAAACAGAGAAAATGTTTTCAATTGCATTGTGGCCTGTTCACGTTTCAAGCTTAAAGCGATAAAGAAAGATATACAAATACTAGTCTATGCTCACGACTTTGTTTATGCAGAAATCCTAAACGATAGTTAAACCACACGCAGAGACAACGATTATCATTATTATTAAGAAACTTTCACTTTTAAGTATCGCATTTTTAGGGTTCCGTAGCCAAAATGGCAAAACGGAACCCTTCTAGTTTCGCCATGTCTGTCTGTCTGTCTGTCCGTCCGCGGCTTTTCTCAGGGACTACCAATGCTAGAAAGCTGTAATTTTGCACGAATATATATGTTAACTATGCCGAAAAAATGGTACAATAAAAAATTCAAAAACAATTTTTTTAGAGTACCTCCCGTAGACGTAAAGTGGGGGTGATTTTTTTTTCTTATCCAACCTTGTAGTGTGGGGTATCGTTGGATAGGTCTTTTAAAACCTTTTAAAACCAATATTTCGATTCAGTGATCTGTTTGCAAAACATTCCACTTTAAAGTGCAAATTTTCATAAAATTCGATCGTCCCCCCTCTAAAATCTAAGCCGATAGGTGGGAAAATTTTAAAAAAATCAGGATGGTAGTAAGTATATCAAGCTTACAAGGAAAACTATAACGGTTAAGTTTTCTTGGCCAAGTTCACTATTATGATATATGCCTTGATTGTTGACTTTATCGACAAAAGAAGTGAGATCTAACCGGCTGCCAAGTTCAATGGTCAGTCCTGAAATTTATTTATAACAATATAAAATATTTTTAACAACTTAAAATGTCATTTTTTTTAAGTAACTTAAGTAAACTAACTTAGTAATATATTGAAGCCTAAGGTCTGACTTGGCTAGTTCTCATATACGAATTATTATAAAGTACTTACCTACTAAAACTTAACAACTTGCGAAGGCAAAAATATAATTATGTTATTAGAGAACTAGAAATTCTGAAATCGTAGAATCGGAGAGGGAAAATGATTGGTCATCATACGACATGATGAGTTCATAAATGTCATCTTAGAGGAAAAGTGGAAGAAAAGCGAAAAAGAGGGAGACCGAGAATTGATTATACAAAGCAAATAAAGGAGAAGGTAGCCGTCATGTCGTATAAGGAGGCTAAGGAGGAAACTTTGAGTAGAGAGAAGTGGAGAGTCATTTATCGGCTATACAGACAAGAATGTAACTCAACTTGTAACGAATCCTACCTTAAACTAGATTTAAACTCTTAACCTAAAGCTTACTCCGATGCCTACAAACCGAATTTATTTATTATTACCTTATTATGGGTTCTCAACCTAAAAAATTAGACCTAATTGCAGTTGATTTACCTTGATTAAGTCATAAAATTGGCCAAGTGATCGCTAGCGGTCTAGTATAAGGAACCTACGTTGTGTCCTAGAAAGTAACCCTTTAGTACGTTTAGTATAATGGGAAAAGAGCTCACTTATTATATAATATAACTAAATAATAAAGAGAAGATAAAAGAAGAACAAATGAAGAATGTAGTTAATTGTTTAAAGTAGTCTGTCAATAGTCTATGATATGTTCGTGTGGAAGAAGGTATTTTATTTCGCAGCTAAAGTTCAGAGGCCCACTCCCCGCCTCTGAAAGTGGCCTTCGTCCCGTACTGGACACGCCTCCTCTGCGTTAGCCCAGAAGGAGCATACTACCTCTTCCTTGTTAGGAGATAAAACACATCTTTATGTTATAAGAGAGGACATTTCAAAGGGAAGTCAATTATAGCCTGAGGCTGTTCCTGGATCAAACCCGTGATCACAATACTCCTGTAGTAACAAACCCAACTTCAGCAGAATGTAGAGATAAGTTATAGTGTTTTATTATATTGATTAATGAGTAGTTTCCGGATCACCTGGTACCGGCTAACCACTGACTTGCTCCGCCTTAGTCTTAATCAATATGACTTACATTGTAAGTTTATAGAAGAAAAATATTTGGTAGAGCCTTATTACTTATTGAAATAGTTGATATTAATTGCCACTATAGGTTCATTCAATCCAAGGTCCATTGCCAGGAACGACCACAGTCTTCAAAGGAGATTCTTCTTTCAGCAAATAAATATTATTCCATTGTGAGTTGTTGAATTATTTTGTCTCACTTGTAATTGAGGCTACTAGCGTTTGTAACTTAGGACATTGAATGAAAAGTGAAACGCCGAAACCCTTCATTCGTCGGACGTCAAGGTCAGTCATTTAGCTGTCTATATTTATGTAAGTATGTCGCCATGAGTATGGCTAGGTTCTGAATGTAGCAGGCAAGCTTTAAAGCAGCCTTAGGCAAATTGGTAAGTAGCTGTATAGTTATTGGAAAGAAAACACAATTAACACACACAAGTAAAGTCAAATTAAGTAAAATAGACCAAATACAACCTCCACCTTACCAAGTAGAAGTAAATACAATTGACACACACAGATAAATATCAAATCAAATAGATAGAGCAAACTCAACCTCCACCTTACCAAGTGGAGGTAAACACAATTCAAGCCTACCATATCCTAGTCCTACTTCTAAACTAACCAACTAATCTACACGATACAGCAAGCTAGAAGCCCGGGCTCCACATTTAGATTACTCGCGGGGTCTCTCTCATGGTGCAGAGAGAGAGCCTAGTCTAAATTACCCCTACGTCGAGTGGGTGGCTCTGTTTCCTACGCCTATCACCCGTGTGCTCACCAGTATCTGTCGTGTTAGGATTGGGATAGACAAATACCGATGCCGAAGAATAAGTGTGTGAATAGATAAATAAATAGATAAGGAGGACAAGATCTTGGTTGATTTAGGACACCGGTATGGCATCCCAAACCCTCCAAAACCCAGGGAGAAAATTAGGCCTGTCTCTTCCGGTATAATACAAGACCCCGCCCTTACTCCATAGGCGTACACTGACACTGAAGAACGTTCCCAGAGAAAGTCAGCCTGTCCGTTACCACCGCTAGGTGACCTGGCTCCCATTCCCTAAGAATCGGCTTTTACTGAGCCGAAACTCGATAAGTCCTCTACTACTCCAGAAATATTTTAAAATCACAACTGATTGTGATCCCCAAACCCCATAATGAATTAATACGCAATTCCCAGCAATGGATACCCTAATACCAAAAGCCTTCGATACCAAGATACACAAAGCAGGGAAACCACACACCAATTCACTATAAAAATAACACAAAACAATTTAAAATTACGATAGAAATAAATCCAAGTGTCCCAGAGAGAACCTCTCGAGTCCGTGTCGAAGAAAAGAATCCCCACTCCTTTCGCGCGCTCCTATTTATACCCCAATTCCGGCGACAATGGCGACAATGGCGACAATGGCGACCGATAGTAGAAACAGGCCGCGGCCATTGCGTCGGGCAGGAAAGGCTCTGCCGCGCTATTTCCACGTTCGTACTGGATAGTTTAATGTTGCCAATAATCTCGTTCGCGTATTTATGGGTAGATTAGCTTTATTTGTTCATAATTTACCTTTATTTAATAAAATTAATAAATTAGTTTAGCCTCTCCTAATAAACCTATGTTCACATAAGGCGAAACATTACGGACCATAGGCCGTATTGTTACAAACTCTTAAATAAGAAAGAAGAAGAAATTCTGCACGATTCAGAAATGGCGAGAGATATTTTCAATTCCATCGTGTCTACACGTTGAAATTGTAAAACCGATAAACTCATAAATATAAAATATCAGCGAAATAAAGCATCGGGTAGATAAGGAAAATTCGCGTACAATGTATACACGGCGACAATAAATGTCTCGGGTGATTTGTGGGGCACTTGCAAAGTCGCCGCTGGAAAATGTTTTTTCACGCGTTATGTGCTTTTGGTCAACAAGGGTCGTTAGGTTTTGCGAATTTTGAATGTTTGGATTACCTTTGTAATTTTAACTAGGGAATAGATAAAGGTGAAAAATACTAACCAGCCAAATGCGTGTCGCATAATGCGTAGTGAAGGATTCCGTACTAAGATGCGATAAATATTAATGGAAAATCTTGATCTATGATACTCTTAATTTAAATAAGATTTTGTTAAAAAATCTTTCTTAATACGAGCTTTTTTCCTGGTTGTACATTTTGTTGACTCCAAGCTACATTTTCGTATCAAATTTCAAATCGATGGCATTAACCGTTGTAGAGTTCCGTCCTGTGGAGACGATCCTGGCTGGACTACCAGAATGTCACTACCAACATTACTGTATTGTCACGCAATTTATATAAGCATACCAAATTTCAAGTCAATCCAACTACTGGAAGTTGGTCGAATTTAAATTGCAAGATTTGATAACAGACAGACAGACAGACAACGGGACAGGTAAAACTAAATAAAAGCTTGTAATAAAACTAGCTCAATGACATTTAGTCTCCGCGATACTTTAGATAAACTGAGTATCACACAAATGAACAAATGTCTATTGTTTCAGAGTCTAAAAATCTGTGGAACAAATACCTAACACAAGTGCTAGGTCATCTGGATACGTGCAGGAGCGGTCGTTATAGAACCTCGAGATCGGGAGAGCCTTTTGTTTGGTACTACTCGAGAAGGATTTCCAAATATTGACCCTCTTGTTTGCAACATCAAGTCAAGACTAGGATTGGTGGCACGGAGTCAGTATTGCCAGTACTATTTTTACAAGCTATAGGGAGAGGGATAAAATCTCGAAATAACAACTGCTGAGCAGTCATAAAACTAGTCATGGTCTCATGGTTGTTAGGTACAGTCAGCGTCAAATACTCTGTAGCAACCAAAGTAGTCAAATAGTCCGGTACACCATATATTTAGTATGGTGTACCGAACTATTTGGCCACTTTGACTGCTACAGAGTATTTGACGCTGACTGTACAAGTTGCATGTATGTATGTATCTATCTATGGCTGTATGTATATATGTGTATATATGTGCGGGTAAGTTAAGTTTGACCCACTTCCAGTGGTCAGTTTTATTTCTTTTATCCGGCCTAGATCGTCTCCGCAGGATGGAACTCCTCAACGGTTAATGGTATCGACTTAAATTTGGTACGCAGGTGTAGTTCGGATGCCAATGCAAGAACAATCAACAAAAAGTACAGTTAGCAAAAAAATCTTGTACTAAAAATTAAAAAATATAACAAAAACTTATTATTAAAGTGAAGCTGATAACGAGTGTCAAAATGTGATACAAACAAGGCCACCATAAACACCTTCTGCCTTTTGACTTTTCATAAAATGCAGGTTCAATATGAGTTTCTAATTAAATTGTTACTAGTAGAACTTTAGAAAAACTTGCGACAATGCACTACAACTACAGGTTTGCTTCGAAACTTTTGAAGTTTCAAAGTTACGCGGAATCTGTAGATAATGGGTGGAACGTGCATTGTCTTGGAGCTAGAGTAAATATTTTACTTTATGCAAATGTTTTTTCCTGAAACCTAGAGCCATGAAGTCGGAGAGTAATAAGTTTTTGCCATCGACATCTATGTAAATATATACCTGATGGCAAATCAATATCTGTGTACCTTACGGAACATCAACATCTATGTACTTTACGGCACATCAACATCTATGTACCTTACGGCATATAGACATCTGTGTACCTTACGGCTCGTCAACATCCTGTGTACCTTACGGTCAAACCTTGCAGGTTTATTTTGGCTCACTTCCATTGATCGGATTGACTTGAAATTTGGTGCACATAGGAAAGTTGGATGACAATGCAAGTACAGTCAGCAAAAAAATCTTATATGACAAATGAATATTTTGTCACTGCAGCAACTTTGAACCGTCTGTACTGTTCTGTCTATCTGTTCTGTTGCACAAACAACAACAATGATAATTATGTCTGATCAAGCAGGTAAAATTTAGAAAAAGTACAGCAGAAAATCGAAAATAGAAAATGTATAAAAAGTTTTTACAAAAATATATGCTTTTTCTTTGGTCGCTATACCTATGGCTCAACCAAGCAAGCATCCCAAATATTGTCTTGTAAAATATTGCGCTCGCGCTAGTCCAACTTTCCTTTTATACGATAATCTCAAATACTTGAAGCAGAATTGTTTGTTTGAAAACTTTTGAATTTTCAAAGGAGCAATAAAAAAGTTGAAGTTATTTACAAACTTTGTTTCGCTTTATTAAGGGATGCCGGAGAGCAGGTAGTCGCAACACCATATTGTAACCGGTTTTATAACAAAGGTTTCAGTTCATCAGACTCAACTTTTTTTTACAAACTTATTTAATAACAATTTCGTCACAGTGCACCCATTTCAATTTTCACCCTACTAAGATTGTTTACAACTATACCCATAGAGATTAAAGAAATGGTTTTTTTTTTTGTAAAAAATTCATTTTTAATACCTACAAGCTTTTTTTACTGACAGTACTTTTTGTTGACTGTACTTGTATTGTCACCCAAACTACATTTGCATACCAAATTTCTAGTCGATGCTATTAACCGTTGAAGAGTTCCGTCCTGCGGAGACGATCCTGGCTGGACTATTAGGATGTTACTACCAGATTATTGTCACGCAATTTACATAAGAATACCAAATTTCAAGTCAATCCAACTACTGGAAGTTGGTCTGTTTGTGTGTTTGTGCTATCGTAGCTCTATAACAGATGGACTAATGGATTTTTCGCGTGAAAGTGAACTTCCTTCCGTTGGTTTTTAGGGTTCCGTAGTCAAAATGGTAAAAACAGAACCCTTATAGTTTCGCCATGTCTGTCTGTCGGTCTGTCCGTCCGCGGCTTTGCTCAGGGACTGTCAATGCTAGAAAGCTGTAATTTTGCACGAATACATATGTAAACTATGCCGACAAAATGGTACGATAAAAATATAAAAAAAAAAATTTTTTTGAGTACCTCCCATAGACGTAAAGTGGGGGTAATTTTTTTTTCTCATCCAACCTTGTTGTGTGGGGTATCGTTGGATAGGTCTTTTAAAACCATTAACAGAAACAGTTAACAGAAAACTAAAGTACTTACATATGTTGTATTTTTTAAAGTATTAACCTTAGCGGTCCCCCGACACCGACGACGCTTATATAAAAAAAAAATATTACTAGGTACTTATGCTATGCTAAATTAACTTAGGCTAATAACAGCCACACAGCCACACAGACAGACACACATAGCGGTCAACCTAAAAACACCCCTCTTTTTGCGTCGGGGGTTAAAAAAGGCTGATAATGTTACACAAACAGTCAAACAGTCATTACAGCAGTAAATAGACAGCAGAAGCCAACAAGTCAAGTCATAATTTTACCTCCAGGAAGTTAATATCACGACAAAAAGCGAGACACATTGATTCGGTCACGTCCCGGTACGTGATCAAATCGTAGGATCAAGCCTAGTACATTTAGATAACTGAGGTGAGGCTGGAAATTTGAAATAAGTCATTGAGCTCAAGACTATACGAGGTACATGTAGCTACGTAGCAACCGTCCTGTTTGTTTTACTTTTTATGTATGTTCGCCGTTTACTCAGTCCTATACAACAAAAAGTTGCAAAACCCCCAACTTCGTCACCTAAAACCTGCTTTCAATTAAAATAAAACCAGCCAAGAGCATGTCGGACACGCCCAAAATAGGGTTCCGTAGCCATTACGAAAAAAAATAAGTAATATTTTTCCAAGGATTTCGTATTTTATACGGAATCTTCCAAGTTTAGGTATATTTTATACCTTAGGCTGCTATTTACTTCATAAACTACTAATATTTTTTAAGCAAACTTAGCCTTTATAGTTTTCCTCGAAAGTTTGGTATATTTACTACCATCCTGATTTTTTCCAAATTTATCCACCCACCGGATTAGATTTTAGAAACCCCCACCACCCCCACTTTACGTCTCTGGGAGGTACTCTAAAAAATATTATTTTATGAAATTTTTATTGTACCATCTTGTTGGCATAGTATACATATATATTCGTGCAAAATTACAGTTTTCTAGCATTGATAGTCCTTGAGCAAAGCCGCACGCACGTACAAACAGACAGCAGACGTGGCGAAACCATAAGGGTTCCGTTTTTGCTACTTTGGCTACGGAACCCTAAAAACAACGCATCCGATTCGGACCGGTTCCGCCGCTATGATTGGCCGCTTTGTCTCAAACAGCCAGCCAATATTCCGAATTGCACTTCCAATTTGACGTTCTGCTGCAGCGAAATCATTATGTGCCAGTATTTTGCAGTTGGGACACATGATATTATGCATCGTTTTCGATACGTGTGATAAATTATTCTGCCTTCTTTTGTACGGATAATAAACAGTTGCGGATTGAACATTTCGGATTATAATTGGCTTTAAACAAGGTTTAATTTTCATCTGAATGTATTGCACCGACAACTTTGAAGTGTCTGATTCAATTTGTTGAACGTCACGTGCTCTCATTGTGTTCCCATACTCATCTATAGCTACATAGAATACATTTTTAATAACCAAAATAAGTTTCATGTCCTGAAAAAAAAAATGGCTGGCAGTATCGGATAGCAAATTTTCCAATTAACAGAATACCAATCTTAAATTCAAATTGGAGTCAGTATTTAGCGTTCAAATTTCAAAAGAGATACAACAGTGTATATTGATTTTGTTTCGGCAATTCTCGTGTATGTTCGGGCGTAGTCGGTAAATGGGTCGTGGGGTCATTGCAGTCAATGTTTGTGCTTTCGACGCTGCAATATTGGCAATGGTGTCTTTAAAGGCTGATTTAAAGGCTTGTGTGCATATTTAAGGGGATGTTTTGAGTGACCATTCAGTAATAGTCGAGCAAAATTAAATATTGAATTTCGACCAACTTCCAGTAGTCGGATTGACGTGAAATTTGGTATACAATACATATGTCAATTGGATTACAATTTAAGTGCAATAAAATAAAACTACCAAGTGCGAGTTGTATTCGCGCACGAAGGGTTCCGTACCATTATCTATACAACATTAGACATTAGCAAAAAACGGCAAAAAAATCACGTTTGTTGTATGGGAGTTATAGGGAGTTAATCTAGTAGTTATATTATAGTTCTGATGTCAATATCCTGCCACAGAGCGAATAATAAGAATAGAAATGACATAGTTTGCATTTTCTTACAGCATCTAGGTCACCCTTTCATCATCGTCATCATTTCAGCCTATACGTCCCACTGCTGGGCAAAGGGTTCCTCTCAGAATGAATTAACCACATTTTTTTAATATTAGTAGAAAAATGCATTATGCACCGGCTTGCTTATTTTTTCAAATTAAGTTTTTTTTTATTATTCTTAATTTTAAAGCGATTCCATTTAGTATTCCACTCAACAGCCGAAACGCGAAGCACTCGAGTCAACTCAATGGGCGTTACGTCATGCTTTACAACCGCCAAGTGTGAGTCGTGCCTGCGGGAAAGGGTTAAGTGCATAATGAACGCAAAAAAACCGGACAAGTGCGAGTCGGAGTCGCATACTGAGAATTCCGTACAAATTTGTAGGTATTTATGAATATCCAGTGTTAGCAGAGGCATGTACGTAGTGTGGGGTCAGACATGAAAAATTAAGATTTTCAGATTTCTCATCGATTGTACTGTAAGGTACTTTCATACTCAATTTTAAGCTTTTACGACAACCGGACCAGGCCGAACTCTATAGGTTTCTCGGTTACGGCAATTTGTAGTTGTAATAGATTTGATTTTTTCTGAGAAACAAACTTAACCTTAACCAATAAAAAGTTGGAAAAACCCCGACTTTTTCACTTCGAATTTCAATATCTCAACCGCTAAACCGATTTTGATGAAACATGTCTAAGAACCATCGCTAGAAAACCTGATTTCAAAGAAAAAAACCGCATTCAAATCGGTTCACCCGTTTAAGAGCTACAGTACCACAGAGAGACACACATAGCGGACAAACTTTTAACACCCCTCTTTTTGCGTCGGGGGTTAAAAACGAATAGTTGATGTGAGCAGTCATGAGCAACGGTTATATCGTAACAATCAAGACATGAACATAATTTTCACTTCGACAATGTCTCGGAGGTGTCATAATTGACTTTGGAAGATGAAAGACTCGGTTCGAGCAGGTGATAATGAAAGACAGGCTAATCAATTTACCCTGACCCTTAGCATTTTCGTTAATTATTACGTCGATACAGCCGGAAGCCTTAGGGTGCCTTTTCACCAGAAGATGTGCTATGCAACTATGCTGCGAGGATGTGAAAGCTACGCTACGAAATTATGTGACCGTTTTTTTAGGGTTCCGGAGCCAAAATAGCAAAAACGGAACCCTTATAGTTTCGCCATGTCTGTCTGTCTGTCTGTCTGTCCGTCCGTCCGCGGCTTTGCGCAGGGACTATCAATGCTAGAAAGCTGTAATTTTGCACGGATATATATGTAAACTATGCCGACAAAATGGTATAATAAAAAAATACTAAAATTCTCTTTGGTTTTTGTTTTTTTTTTATTCGACTGGATGGCAAACGAGCAAGTGGGTCTGCCCATAGACACCTGCAACACCAGGGGTATTGCAGATGCGTTGCAAACCTAGACGCCTAAGATGGGATACCTCAAGTGCCAGTAATTTCACCGGCCGTCTTACTCTCCACGCCGAAACAACAGTTTCCACTAATGCTAAGCTATGTAGCGCATGTAGTAAGATGCGATATGAAGATGCGCACCCGCGAGCAGCTGTGCGAGGTAGACGCAAGCATCCAGAGCACGCGTCCACAGCACGCATCTTTCCATATAAATAAGTTTTAGGTAAAAAAAAAATATTACAAAACTTACAAAACTTTTTTTGCTGACTGTACTTGTATTGTCACCCAAACTACATTTGCATACCTTTCATGTCGATGCCATTAACTATAGAAGAGGTCCGTCCTACGGAGACAATCCTGGCCGGACTACCAGGATGACACTACAAGATTACTGTATTGTCACGCAATTTACGTAATTATACCAAATTTCAAGTCAATCCACTTACTGAAAGTTGGTCGAATTTAACTTACAAGATTTGATTACAGATAAACAGACAGACAGACAGACAACGGGACAGGTGAAACTAAATAAAAGCTTGTAATAACCTACCCTAACCAACAAAAAGTTGGAAAACCCCGTCATTGTCACTTCAAAGTTCAATATCTCAAAAAAGGCTAAACCGTTTTTGATAAAACTTATCTAAGAAACATCGCTAGAAACCCTATTGGAAAACAGTGGCTTTCAAATAAAATAAAAAACCGCATTCAAATCGGTTCACCCGTTTAAGAGCTACGGTGCCACAGACAGACCGACAGACACACACAACTTATAACACCCTTCTTTTTGCGTTGGGTGTTAAAAACATAGCTTAGTTGAACCTGTTTCCACCAGTGCTATGCTATGTAAACCAATGAATATGATTGGTGGATATCAAACACATTGGTAGCAACGGAGCGTTGCACATCTCTAGTGGAGAGGCACCCGTAAAGCCACAGAGTGGCGTGGCGGTGTAACAATTTGATTCGAGAATCAAGAATATGGACTTATAAAAACCCTAGACATTGTTATTCTAAATTTAAATATCCCAAAAACGGCTATTTCAATTTTAATTAACGAATAATAATAAGTTTTGGTAGATATTTCATTTTTAATACAAACTTTTTTTGCTGACTGTAACTTTTGTCGACTTTACTTTTATTGCGTCCGCCCCGACCGACGGACGTTTGATTCTGACGTATTTTAAATCTAAATAATAACTGATAGAACTATTTCTGGCTTGCTCATTCTTGTAAAATGCCTTCGTAAATAGACAAGGATGTTAACGGCTGCATGCAACAAAACTATGGAAGGAATTTCGTTTACTCAAATTTCAATATGACAGTCACGTTAAATAGCTTACAGTCTTCGTACAGCCAGCAAAAATGTGATGCCAAACTGACATTCGTCTTGCGTCACAAGGTGTTCAACTAAGCCCACAACTTAAACGACTCTCTGGCAGCTTGATTGGCTCATCGCGCACAAACAAGCTAGCTCCCTCGAGCCCAAGGTTAATTTATAACATTACGTACTTCATTCCATATAAGGACGTGTTTACAAGCTTTCATTCAAACAGGGCTAGCTTGTTGTCGTTGGTGAATCTTGCAAATTCATTTTGACGCATTTCCAGTGGTCGGATTGACTTGAAATTTGGTGTACCTACATGTGTAAGTTGGATCGCAATGTAAGTGCAGTTATCAAAAAATACAGTCAGCAAAAAAAAAAATTGTATTACGAACGAAAATTTTAACAAAAACTTACCCGTATTTAAAAGTTAGTTTAATAGAAATGTTTCTTAGCTAAGTTTCATCAAGGTCGAGTCAACCGTTGTTGGGATATGGAACTTTGTTTTGAGAATGTCGGGGGTCTTAAAACTTTTCTTATTTAGGTTGTATCAGGTTAGGTACTATTTATAGAAAACTAGCTGTTGCCCGCGACTTCGTCCGCGTAGTATTCGTTTATCGCTATCCCGCGGGAACTATGCAATTTTCCGGGATAAAAAATATCCTATGTCGTTCCTCGGGACTCAAACCACCTGTATACCGAATTTCATCTAAATCTGATCAGCGGTTCAGACGTGATTGTGTATCAAACATTCAAACATCTTCACAAACTTTCACATTTTATCATGGACGCCTTAAAACACAATGTCATATTAAAACGAATCTCACGATACGTCATAAAGTATAATAAAATCTGTCCAGCCGTTTAGATTTCAGAGAGGACAAAAGTATTAAACATAGGTACCTACATACATACAATTGTAAAACCTTGTTCAGTCGGGCAAAAAGTACTTAGAACTTCGATTTTGTAGCTAATCCGTATTTTATGGAATGAATAATTGTTAGAACATTGAACTAAAACAGTTATTTTGCTCACCCGCGACCTTATGATAGCTACGCTTATGCAAGATATATTATATACAGCCGAACATCTAGTGACATAGTTTACGGTTGTGTTGCTCTGAAGATGAGCTCTGGTTGAGTTCGAAACGCGTCAGGTAGCGTGGTGGTGGTGATAGGTGGGTTTCTGTGATTTATGTTTGTTCTTACAGTGTGGAGGTGGAGGAACTGCATGAACACGCATATCTTGCATAAGCGTAGCTATCATAAGGTTGCGGGTGAGCAAAGTGATTGTTTTAGTTCATTAATATGGACCTCCCCGCAAAGTAACGCCTGATTCAATAAATTATGTAAGAACATTGTATGTATGTATGTATGTAAACTGTTTATTGTATATACATATATTGTTTGCTCGTATTTAGTTTGTATATTGTTGTATTGAACGAAATATAGTTCCAAGTGAAACAATTACTATAAATGGGTCACATGAACCTTAATTTGGGTCAAGTCGTTGTGCAAAGCGTACCTCCTAGAGCCGGTGACATATAGCTCGATATAAAAACATACGGCGTATTATTGCAAGCGGAGCTGCTACTTAAGAGGAATACACTAATCTAAGTAATTTTATAATCGCGAGCTTGAGAATGTTTACTTGTTTGTTTTGCATTTATTTAGTTTCACCTGTCCCGTTGTCCGTCTGTCTGTCTGTAATCAACTCTTGCAAGTTAAATTCGACCAACTTGCAGTAGTTGGATTGACTTGAAATTTGGTATACTTGTGTATGCGTAACAATACAATAATCTGGTAGTAGCATCCTAGCAGTCCGGCCAGGATCGTCTCCACCGGACGGAACTCTTCAACGGTTAATGGCATCGACTTGAAATTTGGTACGCAAATGTATTTTGGGTGGCACTACAATATTATAATCAACAAAAAGTACAATAAGCAAAAAAAGCTTGTATTAAAAATCAAAACTATTATCAAAAACTTATTTTGCATTTATTTACGCTTAAAGTATTGATCGTAATGGAATGTTCTATGGAGTTTCGCAGACAAAGGCGTGAACGTAAATCGGTTTTATAGCTCCATAAATTACATACCATGTTTGTAATTCTTTGGAGCAATAAAACCGATTTAAAATAACTTGTTGTATAATTTTCTTATGAAATACAAGCTTTCTTTACTGGCTGTACTATGGTTTATTACATAAATTGCAACAAATATATCTTTACCCGCTAGGCACTCCTAACTAGTATGCTTGTTCAAATATTGCTATAACCATACCGAGTTCCACGTAGTTGTATTTTTTTGTACTACCAGCTAAATAAAAACCATTGTTGTAGTAAGCAAATAATAAAAATGAAAGTGAAATATTTCACACACTTCAAAGCGTTCTACGCAAATAATAAGCTCAGAAAACACAAGCCATAATGATGGTTCCGACAAAAATTAGACGCCGAGTGTACGCCCACGCGCCTCGCCCGTGCGTTCCACAAACGAGCTAGGAAGGCATAAGAAATGGGGCGTAGTTAACAAATTGACGTGTTCAGTTTGACTTAGATGGCTGGGATTTGGGAAGAAACTTGATTTATTATTGTTAGAAACTGGCCCGAGGCTATGCCGTAGCATTGTTGACGTCACGACGTGATGGTGGTTTTTAGCCGACTTCAAAAAAAGGAGGAGGTTATCAATTCGGTAGCGCTTTTTTATGTTTTTGCCTCAGAACTCCTTCATTTATGAACCATGAACCGATTTGAACGCAATAATGAACGTCTCTGCATCGAAAAAAGCAATCTTTCGTATAAGGTGATGAGCAGTTGACATTATTAAACTATTGTAATTTAGATCTTTTACAATAAAAAGCGTGATAAAAAATTATAACAAAAAATTGAACCAACTACAAAAAACCATGAAAATAATTTACTATCAGTCTGAAGTCGGTGCCTCAGCACGAGCCAGCAGGAGTGATTGAAGTCCAATATACTGGCATAGTATGTAGGTGAGGTAGACGGCTATACATAGGTCCACACGCACATGACATTGCGAGTAAAGTCGACAAATAAAGCTTGGATTGAAGAAAGAAAGAAGACAATTATTCACATTCACAAACACAAAAATGAAAATACAAAGGTACATGATTTTGTGTCCCCGCTAAAGTGAAACGGCCGCTGACTACATTGTGCTGAGGCGTTAAAACGCCTGCAGCGCTGATTTTCTGTCAGAACCGTCTATGACTCGGAATAATACACACAATATACTTAATTTAAATTTTTGTTTATAGTTATTTAAAAAAAAATTAAATCATATTAAGTTATTGTTAGAAAGTTATGTTTAAATATACTAATATTTCTAAAGTCCCAGACTACATTTTCGTCAAATCCTGTTTAAATCGTACCGTACATCTGTTGTACGTAGCTGTCTGGATTATCCAGCAGCCTGATTTATTGAGCCAGCCCGACCACGCTACGTACTTTAAGAATTAATTTGCTTAGTATTTTTTGTAATAATAAAATTGTAATTAGAAAATTTAAAATACAAGGTAAAGCTGCCAAACTAGTTCCACTAATATTAGGAATGCGAAAGTTTTAAAGCGATTTAGATGAAAGTATGCGGATAGTTTGAGTCCCAGAAAAAGACATGAAATAGTTCTTATCCCAGAAAATTGCATAGTTCCCGCGGGATATCGATAAACGAATTCACGAACGGATTTACGGACAATAGCTCGTTATAAGTATTATTCTAATAATTTGAAACATAAGTTACAATAATCTCTCTTGCAGTGATTGTGTCAGGCAGAACAATCGGTACGCGAGTCTAGTCCGCACTTGCCCACTTTTTAACCGACTTCAAAAAAGGAGGAGGTTATCAATTCGGCTGTATGTTTTTTTTATGTTTGTTACCTCAGAACTCCGTCAATTATAAACCGATTTGAAACATTTTTTTTTCCTTCGTCTAGGAATGTCTTCAATTAGGTCCCATAAGCACCAAATCAGGATCTGATGATTGGATCCTAAGGAAATCGGGGGAACTCTTCAAATCTTGTGGGGACATCTATAGTAAATTTGATATATTTAGTAGTAACTTGTGCATTTGCTCTTGAAAATCATCATTTGGTGAAGTGGAACTGATAACGAAGACCACAGTTGACCATCGGAGCTACTACTCAATATCAAGTATTTCGCGGGTTGTATTTCAATTACTTTGACACAGTTGCTAAGTAATTCACTCTCCTCGTAATGCATATGGTAAAACGGGTGATGAAGCACCAGGACTCCTCAATAATGAACTTCTCTGCATCGGAAAAAGCAATCTTTCGTAAATAGTGACGAGCTGTTGATATTAAACTATTATGTCTTAGATTACTTACACTAAAAAGAGTGAAAAAAATAATAATCATATTCATACCAACTTTGAAACCCTGTTTCACATATTCAGGGGTGGAATAAAAAAAACTTTAAAGTACTATGCGTTTCTTTTGCCCGCTACTTCGTTTAGTCCGTGAGCCCAGCCCCAAGTTACCACACACACGGTGGAAAAATTTGTGCTGAGCAAGAATCAAAAAAGTATCGCACTTAAAATTAGCCGGAAGATGGCTTATTGACATAGACAGTCAGACATGAAAAATTATGATTTTCAGATTATTTTCTTGTTTATTGTGCTATAAAAGCTACTTTTATGCAAACTTCCAAGTTTCTAGGACAGCCAGAAGTACCCTATAACTTTTTCTGCTAAGGCGATTTGTATGGAAACACCTTTTTAATGACTGTAGCTTTTGATTGCCTTGACTTAGAGGTTTGATTTTTACACAGGAATTCCAAACTAATTTACTATAAGTATATTTATCGGAAATGTGTGTAAGCTATGTTTAGTAAAAATGCCGTCTTAATTATAATCCTACCCTCCTAACTTACAATAAAGGACATAAGTTATAAAGAGTTCAAAAAAGTAAAGAATTAGTAATTTTGTGTTGGCTGGGTAGAATACATATCGTATTGCTAAACCCGCAAAATATTTGTTTTACCACAGAACAAGGATGGATGGATGGATGGAAGCACAAAAATAGTTTTTATTTATAGCAATGTATTAAAATAGGTTATTTTCAGTAAACCGTAGAAGTTTCTATGTACTATTTATTGGCAGAATAGTTATCCTAAATAAATTAAATACTTCCCAAAGTTACTATTCCACGCGGACGAAGTAGCGGGCAAAAGCTAGTTGTAATGTAGGCAAATTCTGAATGTACTATAAACAGGCACGGAGCTCAAATTTACATCAGATTTGAAAAAAAAAATAGTTTATTCCTTCCTAATTATTTCTTTTCATTCATAACGTCTGAGATTAGAGTCGAATAACATAGTAACGTCTTATCTTAAAAATGACGTACGGTATTCATAGATTTCGTAAATTACGTTTAATAACTTTACCTCTAATTTACTGGCTTACTTTCTTCTCGAGCTAATTAATTCTTGATAGTGGAACTTACCTGTAACAAACGGAAAACAAATTAATAATTAATGGACTATTATCTCCTGCTGATGTTAAAAATAAAGAGGCAATAAAAAATCAATTCTAAAAAAAACATTTTTAATACAATCTTATGTGCTGACTGTACTTTTTGTCAACTATACTTGCATTTGAGTCATGAAATTTGGTATGTAGATAGCTGGACATCTGGAATAACACATAAGCTAGTTTTTATCCCGATATTCCCACGGGATAGGGATTTAATCTCGAAATAACAACCGCTGGGCTAAGAGTCTGAAATTTGGCATGGTTGTTATAATATAACGCCAATGAACACGACGATGTAATTTCCCCACAGAGAATTTAATAATAAACTACCAAACGAGGTAATTTCAATTCAACTGCTTATGATTTACGCGTGCGAAGCCGCGGGTGAACGCTAGTGCATAATAAAATGAACTAATCCTTAATATAATTGAATAGATTCATATTCCTAATCATGAATTGCGTTCCACACATACACACACAAACACACACACACACAAATACTCACAAACCTTCGCTTCTTTTGCTGGCTGTACTTTTTAATGACTGTACTTTTTCTTTCAAGTCAATGCCATTAACCGTTGAAGAGTTTCCGTCCGGCCAGGCCGAACTACCAGGATGTCACTACCAGATTATTGTCACGCAATTTACATAAGTATACCAAATTTATTTAAAAATATGAGTAGGGTTTCTAAAGAAGAAAACGCAGAAAAACTAGTTCCTTAGAATAAAGCAATCTTCCATCTCTGAAACAGCTGTCTGAAGGCATTATTAATTAAAATAAAATATAAAGCCAGGATTACACGGCACGGCGTCGTAAATCTAACGAACAATGTTGAGAGGCACGCTTGAGACGCTTTGTTGTTGTACACTCCACTTTACGAGTAAATACGGTAGGAATTTATACGTTACGGTTGATCTGCTATATGTACTTAAAAGCTTTTATTAGGCTTATCTTTCTTGATTGTTTTTCATATTTTTAAGGTTCCGTACCTCGAAAGGAAAAAACGGAACCCTTATAGGATGACTTTCTTGTCCGTCCGTCCCTCCGTCTGTCAAGACCCTTTTTCTCAGGAATGCGTGGACGTATCAAGCTGGAATTCATATCGAATACTCAAATCTTTGGTTTCTTGAAGTCCTGAAAAAATCAACGCAATCAAAAGTTACAGTCATTAAGCAACGTGTTTCCATACAAATAGCAGTGCACTGAAACCCTATGGCACTTCCAGTTGTCCTAGAAACTTGAAATTTGGTATGAAGGTAGCTATTATAACACAACTAATTAGAAAATTCTGAAAATCTTGATTGTTTATGTCTGTCTGTAAATATTATCGTGAAATTTAATCTGACCCCACACTGCGCTTTGATTTTGCTTAAGAGTAGGGCTCTGCATACACTGGATGTTTTAAATCACTGGGAAAAATCGAGAAATATCTTCAAGGCACGATTCCCGTTTACATACCTATAAATGTGCACGGAACCCTCGGTGCGCGAGTCCGAATCGCACTTGCCCGGTTTTATTTAAATACCTGGGCGTTTTCAGAAAAAGTTATTGAAAAGACTGTTTTTTAGATTTGGATGAAATTTTGTTTTCCTACTCAGAATCAGGAGCACTTTCGATTGTAATAGGAGAAAAATAGTGTCCCAGGTTTTTCGTATAATTTTGTGTTATCCATTACACTACCGCCGCAGAAATGTGTAGGCTCTTCTAAATAAACCAGAACTCATGTACGAGCTTAAGCTCCGCGCCGTCCAAAGCCCCTCTTCCGGTTCAGCTGATGACTTACGCCAACTTCTAAATCCACTTTTAGAACAGCCATGCTGCATCGTAACGAGCCCTTATGTACTGGAACAGGACATGGAAGAGGTCACCAAATTCCTCACCGTGGTTTCATCTCGTCTTCTCCTATATTAAACATTCATAACCACCAACATTCATAACGATCGTATCGCGACACATTTAGAACATTTATGCGCAAGAATTAATCGTATTACTATAACGACTGATATTACGAACTGTCTAGTAGTTTTTGCCGTTGTACCTAGAAAACGAAATATGAGAGGTAATGGTGGATGAACGATGACAGACGAATACAGAAATAAACAGATTTGCGAACAACTGACAGATTGTCAAAAAAAAAAATCTCAAACGTCAACATCACGTCGAATTACGAGTCTGCGACCTCTTTGCTACAACCCCGTATAGATTTGGATTTATTGGCACTAAAATTATCAAACCTTACCGATTGTCGTCAAACCGACTTTAAACGATTTAATTACAAAAGATACGGTTGTCCGCGAGCACGGACTTTATACAAGATTTTGTTTATATTGTTAGTACAATGACATGTGAAGCTAATACAGGAGAGTTAACACGCAATATCGACGCGCGTGAAACCGTGTCCAACACGCAGTTTGTTACAAGGTGACACTTCGAGCCAATAAAAACATCGTCCGCCTCAAAGTGGCGGTTAAAACATAAATTGTCTAACTCAAACATGCCGAGATAAATCTTGGCCAAGATCAGCGTCGGGGGAACTATCGGATCAATCTTTGTGGAAAAGCTAGAAGGCGTGAGCAGAATGTAGTCTAACAAAGGGTGATAAGTGATGAACAAAGTGACAGTTACTTTCGTAATATCTAAAAATCTGGCCCTCAAATGTATTCAAAAATAGGCAATTTTGTATGTAGATTGGGCCAAATTTTTTGCCGCTGACTATAGTTACATTGTGGGACGTATACCAATGCGCTGTATGTAAATACTTCTAATACAAGCTTTTATTCAACTTGCAATGTATAAATATTATGTGCGGGTAAAATCTTGCAACCGAATTTGACCTACTTCCAGTAATCACATTGCCTTCAAATTTGGCATATTTATGTAAATCAGAGGCCATATTGCCTAACGTTCCTGTCGCTTGTGATCGCAATCAAATGACAGATTTCGCAAACAAAAACTAAGAAACGTTAGGCAATATGGCCTCAGGTCACAATACATTAATCTCGTAGCGAAATTCTGGTGGTCCGACCAGGATCGTCTCCGCAGAAAGGAACTTTTAGGCAGTTAATGGCATCGACTTGAAATTTGGTACGCAAATATAGTTTCGATGACAATGCAAGTACAGTCAACGAAAAGTACAGAAAGCAAAAAAATATTTTATTAAAAATTTCATTTTTGATCAAAACCTATTTCACTAAAACTTATTTGAGACTCAAACCGAATTTATACCGCAAGGCAGAAGCTCGATGTAGTTGGCAACAATTTAAAACTTCCGGGTGTCAGATGACTAAAGCGACCCAAACTAATTAAAAGCGGAACCAGCGGCTTTATAACATATCGCGTTAAACACTAAACAAGTTACTTCATTCGGGTTTACCCGAGATTGTTTGACCGCGCAAGCAAAAAGCTCGAGCGAAGCATCTCCATTTCAAGTTGGGTGAAAAAGCTTTATGTCTGTCTATCGTCGGCCATCCGACTGACCGGTTGGCCGTTCTACTCTAAAGTCGCATTTCTCAACTGATGCTAGTCAAATTTTGTTAAGAGGCTCGATGATCTTCTTCTGTATCTATAAAAAAGTATTTATTTTTAATTTTATTTTTAATACAAGCTTTTTTCTGCTGACTGTACTTGCATTGTTATGCAAATTACATTTCCGTCCCAAAATTTCAAGTCGATACTATTAACCGTTGAGGAGTTCAGTCCCTAAGGAGACGATGCTTGCCAGGCTACCAGGATGTCACTACCAGATTATTGTTTTCTCACTAGATTTACAAATTATGCCTAATTTCAAGTCAATCTGACTAATGGAAATTGGTCAAATTTAACTTGCAAGATTTGACCCCTACATATATTCATGTATACACAAATACATACATAGCAAGTTAAATAAAAGCTTGTACCTAACATTACCGTGTCTTACTGACTGACAGAAAACGCACAGCCTAAAGTAGTAGTGGAATCTCAGAATGTAGTAAGGAAGGATTTTTCAAAATTAACGAAGTCGCGATCATAGTTAGTTGCAAGTTAAATAAAAAACTTATTGCAGTCTACATTATCTCTGATTAACAAAAGCTACTTTTACCACAGGTTTAAATAAGTTAAACTCCCATAAATACATAGAGCTAAGTTGTCTTTGAAAATTGCCCCGAAAATTGTTAATCATATTTCAGAATTCACACTCTTTGCTGCTAAATCGTTTTGATGGCATTTAATTTTACTTTACTGCGGAACCCAAAATGAAAAGCGTGGGTACGATTTGAAAATTATGCAAACGTCACTGCGAATTACAAATTGGAATTTTTTAGGGTTCAGTGGCTGGATAATTGACAAATCTGACGAAGCATTGATTGGTTCTCCAATTTTTGTCGAAAATATTTGTCCCAAATGATTCTTTTCTGAACTGTTTCACGAGAACCATCAATTTTTTAGGGTTCCGTAGTCAACTAAGAACCCTTTTAGTTTCGCCATGTCTGTCCATCTTTTTGTCCGTCCGTGGCTAAGCTCAGAGACCGTTAGTACTACAAAGCTGTAATTTGGCATGAATAAACATATCAGTCACGCCGACAATACGGTAAAATAAAACTAACTTAACTAACAAAAAGTTGGAAAACCCCTGACTTTGTCACTTCAAATTTCAAAATCTCAAGTGCAAATTGTCATTACAATCGAGCGTCCCCCCTCTAAAATCTAAACTGTTGGATCGAAAAATTAAAAAAAAATGGTAACAAAATATATGTGGTAAATATCAAATTTACAAGGAAATATATAGCAACTAAGATTGCTAGAGAATTATTAGTAGTTTAAGAGTAAATAGCAGCCTAAGGTATAAAACATACCTACTAGTAAACATGGAAGATTCCGTACACAATACGAAATCCTTAGAAAAATATTACTTGATTTTTTTGTAATGGCTACGGAACCCTATCCTGGGAGTGTCCGATACGCTCTTGGCCGGTTTTTTCAACTGTAAGTACATATTTCAGGATTGTTGTAAAACTGATCTAACGTAAAGGATTCTACAGAATAGTTCTGAAATATATCCTGAATACTCTACATTAAAAAAAAAACGTTCTTCTGAAACTAAAGAGAAAATATTTTCGGGGGAAAGCCAAGTTCCAGCTCCCATTACATTATGTTCTATAAAAAATCTTTTTTAAACATGAAACTACCGTGAGACTCACTCATATTAAATATAATGACCCGGATAACTCACGTCTTAAATCGAGTTTAGCTCGACATGTTTCGGGCTAATCCGTAGACCTTCGTCTTTGGAGCAACGGTGTTAAATACTCGTGCTGCGTCATCGGTGTGTGTGAACGTACCTTTACAGAGCGATGTTGTTAGTGTTGTGTGCTACCCTACATTTGACAGTTGTAATGATGATGAAAACGCGGGTAGTTGTGTGCCGGTGTCAGTTTCGTCGGGTAGTCGCGCGAGCAGAGCGGCGGCGCGCAGTGCGCGTGTTGCAGCAGCCGCTGAGTCGCGTTGCTCCAAAGACAAAGGGCTACGGATTAGCCCGAGACATGTCGAGCTAAACTCGATTTAAGACGTGAGTTATCCGGGTCATTATATTTAAAATCTTTTTTAACCCCAAAGCAGGGTGTTATTAAGTATGATGCCAATGTCTGTCTGGCTATCTATGGCATCGTACGTCTCAAACAGATGGCCTGATTACGATGTGTTTTTTTTTTCACGCTAAAGGTAGTGCAGTGATTATATTTCATTAACATCGGTTCATCAATTTTTGAGATTTTAAACTTTAAAATACCAATTTATTTCATGTTTTTTAAATTGGTATATTTTTTTTAAAGAGTACTAGTAGGTGTGTAGGGTGTAGGGATTATAGCACACAGCACGGATTGCTGAGGACCTGGGTTCGATTCCCAGCGCTGGTCTCTTTTTCTGGTTTTTCTGTGCATCCATGTCTCAGTTTGTATTTTCTATGTACTAGTGAGTTGGATATCCTGGCTGCAGCATCAGCTCATCGTGTTGCCACCATTGCATTTTATGTAGAATTAAATACTGATGAAAAGGAATCAAACACGACATATCTTCTATTATTTTTTCAGGAGTATACTGGTGTGCTGGATATCCTGGCTGCAGCATCAGCTCGTCGTGTTGCCACCACTGCGTTGTGTGTAGAATCAATAACTGACCAAAACGAATCCAAACACGACATATGTGCTATTATTTTTTAAAGAGTATACTAGTGTGCTAGATATCCTGGCTGCAGCATCAGCTCATCCTGTTGCCACCATTGCATTGTATGTAGAATCAAATATTGATCAAATCGAATCCAAACACGATATATCTGCTATGGTTTTATCAAGAGTGTACCTACTAGTGTTCTGGATATCCTGGCTCCAGCATCCCATAATCTTGCATAGTTATATAGCATACATGGGGGTTTCAAATTTTAGGTCCCAAATATGTTTGAAAGTAAAGTAAATACCCATTATGCGTCCAAGATTCCTACCGCAGCGAACAAAAGAGCTGATGATCTTGAAACGGCTGAACCGATTTTGATAAAACATGTCTAAGAACCATCGCTAGAAAACCTGCTTTCAAATAAAAAAAACCGCATTAAAATCGGTCCACTCGTTTATGAGCTACGATGCCACAGACAGGCACACAGACACACAGCGGTCAAACTTATAACACCCCTTTTTCGCGTCGGGGGTTAAAAATGATTGTACCGATTCAAATGAAACACAGCCAAGACCCACCATAAGGAAACTCCCTTTCTCGTAAAACTACATTATTGATTTTATTTATTATTTTATTCGACTGATGGCAAACGAGCTAGTGGATCTCCTGATGGTAAGAGATCACCACCGCCCATAGACACCTGCCACACCAGGGGGATTGCAGATGCGTTGCCAACCTAGAGGCCTTCGATGGGACCTCAAGTGCCAGTAATTCGTTCCATCCGTTTAAGAGCTATAATGCCTGAAACAGATAGACAGACAAACTGACATTGATGTCAAACATCCCTCTTTTTGCGTCGTTGATTTTTGAGACATTGGTCTGAAATGACTAGCTCGGGAGTTTTCAAATTTTTTAGTTGGCTATATTATAATGTAACAATCACATAAGCCAGTACTATTGTTCCGTGCCCAACTTTCCCCGTGTCATGAAAGAGGTTTTTGTCCCGCCAAGAGCGCCTAAATCGAGACTGATTTGCGGGCTTTTAATTCGTTTTAAGTAACTAAGTTTCTGAGTTTGCAACGCTCTAGATCCGGTTGGATTGAACGGATTACTTGTGTAGAACTGTGACGATGGTTTTGATGATTACGAATTAAACTAATAGATTATAACGCATTTTAACACACTTATATTAGTTTAACTTATTACTTACTACATACATCCTATGTACTATCCATACTAACATTATAAATGCGAAAGTGTGTGTGTCTGTATGTTTGTCCGCCTTTCACGTCGAAACGGAGCGACGGATCGAAATTATTTTTGGCATAAAGATAGTTTATGGGCAAGTGAGTGACACAGGCTACTTTTTATCTCATAAAATGCACAGTTCCCGGGGGAACAGCGCGCGATTACCGACTTCCACGCGGGTGAAGCCGCGGGAAAAAGCTAGTAATATTATAATTGAGAAAGTGTGAAGATGTTTGGATGATTCGATGTTCGTTACTCAATCACGTCTAAACCGCCAAACCGATTTAGATTAAATTCGGTATACAGATAGTTTGAGTCCTGGGGAAGGACATAAGATTTTCATAGTTCCCGCGGAATAGCGATAAACGAATACTACCCGTCTGTCCCACTAGTCCCATTGAGTAGTCCCATCGGAATAGCGATAAACGAATACTACGCGGACGGAGTCGTGGGTAACAGATAGTTATGTAAAGATATCTTATAACTTGATTTTCATGTATTTCCAAATATCAAATTTTCTCGAAATTTAAAAAGTAATGTCACTGATTTGAATTTATGTGAGTATGCCAAATTTCAGGTGACTAAACTTGTACTCGTATGTGAGAAAGTGATCGAAAATAAATAGTTCACACGCGTGTGTGGGTGTGTGTGTGTGTGTGTGCAACGACATACCTATACACAGATGTTATTATTACACATACTTTTTTTGAAATACCCATTTAGTATAATCTGTAAATTGCAATTTAAGTGCACGTCACTACTCACCTCATACTCAAAGTAGAAGCTAAACCAACCCTAGATTTTCATCGTCAAACGTAGGGCCCTCGATATAAGTAGCGTCTCAAATCAAGATAGCCCATGAGCATAAACATCGCTTTTATGGTCTGGCGCGCAGCCAACCTCAACAAGTTAGTGGAAAATAATAACGCTGATGGCGGAAACGCTGTATGTTATTAGGTTTTACTTCCGTTATTTGAAATATCGATGTTTTTTGTGATCTAGGGGCACCGCAGTGCGCCCGCCAAGTCAATCCCAAGGAAAACATTTCTCATACCTTTTTTTTTGTATTTTTAACCCCTGACACAAAATAAGGGGTATGAATTTTAACGCCAATGTCTGTACACCTGTCTATGGCATCGTAGCTCTCAAACGGATGGACCAATTTCGATGCGTTGTTTTTATGTGAAAGTGAGTTTATTTGCTTTAGTTCTTAGCTATGCTTGATAAAAATCTATTGAGCCGTTTATGAGATAATTTGAAATGACTTCAGGAGTTTTTCAACATTTTTAAGTTGGTACAGTTATGTTACAAAAGAACATGCCAAATAAGTTTTTTGTTAAAGATTTCACTTTACAAGCTTTTATTTAGTTCCACCTGTCCCTTTGTCTATCTGTCCGTATTCAAATCTTGCAAGTTAAATTCGACACTTCTAGTAGTCAGATTGACTTGAAATTTGGATTAGAGAGAGAAGAGAGAGAAAGAGAGAGAGAGAAACATTTATTTACACATATTCGATACACATAAAAATACATTACATGGAGAGAAAATAATAATAATAATAACATCGAATAGTATAAAGTGGACCCCACTCAGCATACTGTTACGGCAAGCCGCAACGCTGTTTTTCAGTGGGACCCATAAAAACTAAAACATATAAATACACAACACACTATAATGTACTTAAATAAATTGCGTAACAATACAATAACCGAGTTGTTACATCCTGGAAGACCGGCCAGGATCGCCACAGGACGGAAATCTTCAACGGTTAATAGCATCGACTTGAAATTTGGTACGCAAATGTAGTTTGAATGACAATGTAAGTAAAGTTGTCAAAAAGTACAGTCAGCAAAAAAAGCTTGTATCAAAAATGATTTTTTTACCAAAAACAGCTTGTATTAATAAGAATTAAAGAATTGCTGACTGGACTTTTTGCTATCTGCACCTGCGTTGCCAACCAAACTACATTTGTCACCAGATTTACATAAGTATGCTAAATTTCAAGTCAGACCGACCACTAAAAGTGAGTCAAATTGAACTTACAAGATTTGACCCGGACATACATACATACATTGCAAGTTAAATAAAAGATGCAAATCAAATCATTAAGGCTGCTAGGGCACACGTAAATTTTGCCTTAATTTCGAATACCATAAAACACATGGTTTCTGCGTGCGACGTTAAAAACCGTCGAGTCCTTACAATTTTCATATTAATTAATATTAAGAGCGTACACCGCTCGTTTTTCATCGAAATTAGCCGCGCAAAAGAAAACTAATTATTTCGAAGTAATTAAGGGCCGTTTAATGAAAGTAAGCATGCATATTTTTGTTTTTTGATAACGAAATTTATAGGCGTTGCTGTTAGATTCGGTTTTTAAAGTGATAACGTATATTAACTTCCGACATAAAACAGGGGTGTCATTAGTTTGACATCAATGTTTCTACGTCTGTGGCATCATACTCATACTAGTTTATTGGTTTATTGGTAATTGGTAATCGTAGCTCTCAAACGCGTAAACCGATTCCGATGCGGTAGTTATACGTGCAAGGAAGTTTACTTGCGGGGTTTTTAGCCATGTTTCATTAAAATCGGTTCTGCCGTTTTTGAGATATTAAACTTTAAAACGACAATGTCGGGGGTATTTCAACTTTTAACAAGCTTTTATTTAGTTTCACCTGTTTCTTTATTTGTTTGGGTCGAATCTTGGAAGCTAAATTTGGCCCAATTCCAGTAGTCCGATTGACTTGAAATTTGGTATACTTATGTAAGTTTGGTGAAAATACAATAATCTGATAGTGACATCTTGGTGGTCCTGCCAGGATCGTCTCCGCAGGATGGAACTCCTCAATGGTTAATAGCACCGACATGACATTGGGTACAGAAATGTAGTTTAGTTGACAATGCAAATACAGTCAGCAAAAAACCTTGTATTAAAAATGAAATTCTTAACAAAAACTTGTTTAAGTTTGAATTTTTTCGTACGTCCGTTTTTACTCTAAGGTATGGAACCCAAAAAAAAGAGAATTCTTATTTTAGAAAAAAATGAGCTTTGAATATCGACTGCCCGAAATTCTCAAAAAGTAACGATTGAACGGACGGCCGAAAGAATTTCAATTAATTAACTGAATCTAGTCATGTGGAAACTTAACGGTTCTTCGTAAAACATGTACAGTATACAACATTTTATAATCACAAAACGGCGAATGAAATCAAGCATTTTTATGTATTACTAGAGTCTGCCCGCGGCTTCGCACGCGTAATTCATACATCTAGCAGATGAATTTAAAATCTGGGATTTTACTTTATCTGTGGGAATTCCCAAAACTCAAATCGTGGTCTTCATTTATGTTGCACAAAAAAAACTATACCAAATTTCATAACCTGAACCCCTCTAGGTCAAGACTTCGACAGTTTTCCATACACACGCACACACACACACACTATCACAAACTTTTGCATCTATCATATTAGAAGGGATAGCATTTATTTGGTAATTAAATGGCTTGAGACAAGGTGACCTTTTCATCCTTCCTTTCCCTGTAACCATTTTGACTTGAGCACAGACAACTGACAGTAATAATGTGACATAAAATTTCAAATAAGGACTAGAAATAACAAGAGCAACAAATGAACGCGACAAGCGGCAACAGACAAGCAACAGTTGACGAAAGAAACTAATAAACAGAAATGAAATTCGCTTTGTGGCTTTTTCTGTCATCCCTGAGACTGACAGGTCAAAAAGCTGTGCGTTGTCAGACGGAGTTCATGTTGAAAGATACGGACAACTCAACAAATTTGTGTAAATATAAGGGGCCACGCTATTTTCGAAATCCTGCTTAATGTTTGGAGGTTTGTATGTTTGGATGTTTGTTACTCAATTACGTCTAAACCGCTAAACCGATTTAGATATAATTCAGTATACAGATAGTTGGAGTCCCGGGGAAGGACATAGGACAGTTTTTATTCCGGAAAATTTCATAATTACCGGATGTTAGCGGTGGATAGCGATAAACGAATACTACACGGACGGAGTCGCGGGCAACAGCTAGTAAAATATAACTCTTTTGTAACAATTTTATAAAATGGTTTTATGGATACAACATACTTTACACGACACAAATACTTTTCGTTCAATTAAATTAATTCACATAAATAACATACCAAGAGCGACAAATCATCCCCACTTCACGTCTATGGGAGGTACCCTAATTTTTTTTTCTTTCTAGCACTGAAAGTCTCTAAGATATGCCGCGGACGGACGGACAGATTTTAGCTTTGGGCTACGGAACCCTAACAAAGCTACAACGTGAATTAAATCATGAAGAAGCCATTAAATAACAAGTTCTTTTGTTATCGAACCGGAAAACTTATACTACATACTTATAACGCTACAAATATCTATAAGGAAAACGAATCCATGAACAAAAGCTCGTAGAGTTATATAAGCATGTTATGTAAGTCGTACATTACTCCCCGCTGAGATCCGGCAAGTTCTGCCATTCAATACGTCAAGTTTTAATGATATATTGAAATACACACGCTCTCTAGTAACTTTAGTAATGGAGGAGTATATAAGCTTTGTAATATTAGTTGATTAGGTCTCGCACCAAATTACTCACACAAACATAAGCCAATACAAACACAGAAAAAAATGTAGCAAAAGATTTTGTAAGTCAGTGCCTCAGCACGAGCCAACAGGAATGATAAAAGTCTCTAAGATAGTATTAGCAAACGATTACAGGTCCACTCCTGCTGGCTCTCGTGCTGAGCCACTGACTTCAAATGGTTTTTAAGGTTCCTAGTTGACTACGGAACCCTTGTAGTTTCGGTGCCGCAGCACGAGCCAGCAGGGGTGGACCGTCGTCTACCTCACGTACATACGAATACTTATTTATATATTAGGCTTCAATCACTCCTGCTGGCTCGTGCTGAGGCACCGACTTCAGACTGGTAGAAAACTATTTTCATGGTTTTTTTGTAGTCAGTTCTATTTTATGTTATATTTTTTTTTCACGCTTTTTACTGTATATAATGTAAGACTCAATAGTTGAATGTCAACTGCTCGACACCTTTTTCAAAAGATTGCTTTTTCCGATGCAGAGACGTTCATTATTGAGGAGTCCTGGTGCATCACCACCCTTTCCATTTCACCATATACATTACGACGAGCATAAATTGCTTAGCAACTGTGTTAAAGTAATTGAAATTCAACCCGTGAAGTACTTGTTATTGACTAGTAGCTTTGTTGGTTAAATGTGGTGTTCATCATCAGTTCCACTTCACCGAATGATGATTTGCAAGAGCAAATGCACAAGTTACTACTAAATATATCCAATTTACCATAGGTGTCCCTACAATATTTGAAGAGTTCCCTCGATTTCCTTAAGATCCAATCATCAGATCCTGATTTGGTGCTTATGGGACCTAATTGAAGCCAACCCTAGACAAACGAATTTTTTTTTCAAAATCGGTTCGCAAATGACGGAGTTCTGAGGAAACAAACATTAAAAAAAATACATCCGATTTGATTACCTCCTTTTTTTGAAGTCGGTTCAAAACTAGTAATTATTAGTAGTTTATGACTAAATGGCCCATCTTTCAAGGCATATCTTTTTTATTTGTGAACCTATTCGAATGAAATAAACACTAAATATTCATTAAAGGCAAGGACAACACATCAGTGAAAACTGCATCCTTCTAAATTGAGAGGTTTCTGAGATTAGCGTGAACAAATGCACAGACAAACCGACACACGGACAATATGTAATCTAAAAATCGTTGTTTTGGGTTCTATTGCGCTAATAAAGGCCCCTAGTAACAATTTTTCTCAAATATTTCTAATGTACAGACACCGACCTTCTACAGATTTATTATATGTATAGATAGAATAGATATAGATTTAGAAATAAAAAATACAAAATGACTCCAAAAACCAATCTTAATTTAATTGCTTAATAGCGACATCTCTTGTCCGGGTTAACGGTTTGTTCCAAGGAGTTGAAAATAAATGAAATATACAAAAAGACTCCAAAATCCAATCTTTAGATTTAGATTTATTTTTGTTGGGGTCGCAGTTCCAACCTATACTAACCTACTTTTCTGGTAGCGATTTATTTTTGTTAGTCGCAGTTCTAACCTAACCTAACTTATTTTCCTGGTTGCGATTTATTTTTGTTGGGGTCGCGGTTCTAACTCAACCTAACCTATTTATCTGGTACCGGCTTATTTTTTTAGGGTCACAGTTCTAACCTAACCTAAACTACTTTTCTGGAAGCGATTTTTGTTCGAGGTCGTAATTCTAACCTAACCTATATTCTGGTATTTTATAACAATACGTCGAAAAAATATACAGCGATATTTGGTTGTTCCGTCTCATGAATAGTTGATGAAGTGTATTTTTAAGCAAATAATAATCCTTGTACCGTTGTTCTAATAATTGTTTTAATATGTAATGAATAGTCGATGAAGTGAAAATACTCCAAGAGAAAATATTAGTATTGAATATTCTATTAATTGTTTTCGATGAAATGAAATTCGATAAATAGTTTGTCGAATCGGGCACCTGTGTCCGACAATAATACACCCGAATAGTTCCAGTGGCCCTTTGTAGTATTCCTCTAATCTACTTCAAGTCATTACAGGTGTCTTTACAATATTTGAAGAGTTTCCTCAATTTCCTTTGGATCCACTTATCAGATCCTGACTTGGTGACAGTGGGACCTAATCAAAAGTACTTCTATTTCTACGAAAAAAAAATTTCATTCGTTTTGTGAATTACAGGAACACTAAACACTATCCTAGAGATAAGACCAAGCAAGAACAGTTGTTCGCCCCCGAAAGCCAAATAGCGCGTCGAAATAGACTCGTTTCAGATAAAATAAATGTAAAAGAATTACTTATTCAGATATATAAGATTTTTTCGTTGGCACAGAGTATACTTAAGCAGAATCGCTTGAGCATTTGCGACCAACCGCTTAAATACTTCCGATGATGGCGGCGCGCCAGAGTCAACAAGTCTTTGAACTGCCACGTTATAGAGAACATACTAAAACTACACTAAGTTGGACATTTTAAACCCCTTGACGCATTGTATTGGGTGTTATAAGTTTGACACCAATGCCGGTCTGTGGCATCGTAGCTATCCAAACGGAAGGACTGTTTTCAATGCGGTTAACAGTTTTTGAGATTGAGCTTTGAAATGACAATATAGAAGGTTTTTCAACATTTCCCAGTTGGTTATAATACAATACAATACAATAACTGTTTATTGCACACCAACACAGTAAGCAGTACAGAAAACACAGGTATATACATAGATATTTTCTAAGGTAAGAAATAGACGGCCTTATCGCTTCAGAGCGATCTATTCTAGGCAACCTGCTTTACAATGGACAGAAGTAAGGAATAAATTTAAGCAGGTGGTGCAATTTACAGTAGATTAGAGCAGTATCAAGAATACATAAAACTAACACATAAAATACACATGCACAACAAATCTAAGCAGATAGATAGGTAGATATAGATACCATCACAACATATAAATAAGCTTACTATAACATTATTAAGATCAAATAAAGGTAAACAAAGTAGAGATTTCTTCCTTTCTCTCTTTCTTTCTTTCAAAATTCCATCGGGTTAAGGAGCATTATCATTTGTTCGTTTCGCTCAGACACATTGCCTCGTGATAAGGCTCGTGATAGTTAAGGCTATTGCAGTCAAGAAACTGAATCGCATGCCAAGGTAGAACCTTTTTAAAATCAACTTCATTACAATTTATTTGACAGGTGTATGGAATGTCAAGAGAACCTTTGCTGTGAAATGGTTTCCTCACTGGTATGTGATATAGTTTCTTTGACTGTACGTTGTCTATCAGTCAGTCATGATACTAGTTAGGTAAGGCAAATAAGTAAATCTACTGTTATAAGGGCCCAACTAAAGCGTGCGCTATAATACCAATAATGCAAGCCCAATATCACTGTGGTTCTGCGATTCGGGATCGAGCGTCCGGGTCCGATATTCCGTTAGTTATTATGAGGTTCACAGTAAAAACTTTCACAGTAAACCTGTACCTGTAACAAGCTGAACTTAATCACAGCAATGTTCTCAGTGTTCCATAACAATAACATGGTGATTGAGGGTCGAGACGACGTACACAATCAGGAACTACATGGACAAAAAGCTACAAAATGTGTCTATTTAGTGTCTGTCCGTCCTTCATCCCAAAACCTTCTAGCAATAAAGACTGGCGTTTGAAGATTTCCCTTGATTTCCTTAGAATCCAATCATCACATCCTGATTTGGTGCTTAAGGAACCTAAAAAGATAAAGAGAATAGTAGATTATTGTCGTGGCCTGGAAGTAGCCAATTGCTGGCTGAGTATGAGTATTAAACGGACGAGCTTGCGAATCAAAAATAATGAATAATTCTGAAATAGACTAAACTATTTCTCAAAATATATCATAACACTATTTTATTCCAATTATTTTTCTTATGCTTTCCCGCCTTTTTTCATTAAAAATAAACTGCAGGTGTATTTTTCCGTCGAAAAAACCACAAGCTGTTTCAGACCCAATAAAAAAAGTCTGAAGTTCCAACAAAGTATCTGATACCGCCCATTAGATTTGGCTGTATACGACTTGTGCCAACATTTCCTTGGCATTTTTAACTTTAAAAAAAATTGTGACTGATTGCAGGCGCGTTAATTGTCGAGCTAGAGCGCATGCAATCTTTTTAACTTTTTTATTTTTCGCTGACCATAATGTAAACTATGCACTTCACCTTCTGATATGTAAAAAATAATGACAACTTTTAAGGACATTTTTGAGAAAAAATATTTTATTTACTTAAACATGAGTAATAGTTAAATACAGTTGGTACACATAAAAAAGAAAAGAAGTCCTACATGTTTTACCTTGCGGCGTACAAATTGTTTATTGCAGTAAAAGTGCTAATGCACATAAAAATAAAAGAACTCCATACAATAATACAACCTTGAATCTACAAAACAAAAACCTATTAAAATGTCAAAGTGATACCTAACCCTAAACCTAGACCTAATTGAAAGCATTCCGAAACGAACGCAGCATTCCAAATTTTTTTTTCAAATTGGTTCATAAATGACTGAGTTCCGAGGTAACAAACATAAAATAACTTAACCATAATAAAATCATTTTTAATACAAGCTTTTTTTGCTGAATATACTTTTTGTGTACAGACGTACTTGCATTGTCACCCAAACTACATTTGCATACCAAATTTCAAGTCAATCCGACTACTGGAAGTTGGTCGAATTTAACTTGCAAGATTTGACTACAGAAAGACAGACAGAATGACAACGGGACAGGTGAAATTAATAAATGCTTGTAAAAATACAACCCAATTGATAACCTCCTCCTTTTTTTGAAGTCAGTTAAAAAGGGTTATGTCTGAGTAGGTTGAAAAACCGGTGACGAAAGCAATTTTATAGTCCCTGTGAATATTACTTATAATGTAAATGAAAACCCGCAAAGGCAGCATTAAGTATATAAAATCTTATACTTCTATACCTACTGTTTTACCAAATCTGTGTGGCCAGCTCAATGCGCGCTTCAATGAGCTTAAATACATCAATGTTCGAAGGCTGTATCCGTAGATTAGTTTAGGACTAAATACCGATAGGCAAACGGTACGGCATGGCCATTGGCCACTATCTACGTAAGTGTTATTACGAATATGAAATTGGTTTTAGTTGCATTACAGATGCAAATAAGCGATAGAGTGTTTTGATGCTCAAATAAGGAGCTAGATTTTCGAACTGTACCGTGGATCGATTAGGGTCTACAAATCTACCCTAAAGGATCTGAAGTCAAATTCGTAACAATAGTTAATCTTACCAAGGAAAAGTTGGAAAACCCCCGACTTTGTCACTTCAAAGTTCAATATCTCAAAAACGACTGAACCGATTTTGATAAAACATGTCTAAGAGCCATAGCTAGAAAACCTGCTATCAAATAAAAAAACCGCATGAAAATCGGTCCACCCGTTTAAGAGCTACGGTGCCACAGACAGACAGACTGACACACACACACACACACACACACACACACACACACACACACACACACACACACACACACACACACACACACACACACACACACACACACACACACACACACACACACATATAGCGGTTAAACTTATAACACCCCTCTTTTTACGTCGGGGGTTGAAAATAAAAATTACTAAGGCAAGTAGTACCTACGCATATTGATAATTTATTTTGTCTGAAGCTCATATTCATATTCGGATAGCTTTCCTATTTAAGAATTCCGGCAATATCAAGAATTCAAGGCAATAAGCACGCAAACCTGAACCTTGTATTCTGCCCAACAGTCATAACTCATAACACGAACTACCTTCATCCAAGGTCGTCCACCTTTTATTTGATAACTGCACATTTTCTCTCACTCACTCCATACTTTCAGAAACTGTGAGTGAGAGGGTAAACTAAGGATCGAACGACTGAAGCTGAGCGAACCAAAGCAGTAAAATAATATATTGAGTGAAAGATAACACTATCATCCATAGTCACGATGTCACTCGGATCCAAAAAGTTTCATGTTATATGTTTAAAGTAAGGAAATGTAAATCTTATGGAGTTCAAGTTAGGGTTCAGTTTGGTTGACACCAGAAATGAAACGTAGAACCTTATTAGGTGAATAAGTCGATTTCGTTGTTAAGTGAGCTATCGTCCTATCTGCGCTTGGCTATTACCAAGTCTATGCCCCAGGTCGGACCTAATAGACCTATTAGGAGTACGACCTACAAATATTTATACTAAGTTTCAAATATATGCGCAAGTAATTAGTTTAAATTTCACGTATTTAATGTAATTTTCAAAATGTTTTCCTTCGCAATGTACGATCAGCCAAATATGTGGTCTACCACCCTAAAGTTGATAATTGTTTGCATGTCATAAAACAATTATGCCAATAGACAGACGTGTCTGTCAACTTGAAAGTTCGACTTTAGCGACGTATTAATTTGATAGAAACTTGTTTAAACATTGATAGACCACTTATTTTTCTGGTACTTTACACTGCATCAAGTATGTGTAAATATTTGTCTCTCATTCTCTTTCTCTCTCACATTGACACACACACACACACACACACACACACACACACACACACACACACATTACACTGCACACTCGAGTATTTTACTGGTTGTTCAACGCATAGAGCACCTCAATTTAGCAGGTTTTGGGAAACCATAGTTCAAGAACTCAATTTAGCAGGTTTTGGGAAACCATAGTTCAAACCAATAAATAGGTCTTATTAATAATGTTCTGTTGACCTATAAATAATAAGCAAATGGGCTCTTATATCATTGAAAGCAACCATTAATCAGTTAATTTTGAGGGCCAATTGTACTATAATTATGTATTGAAAATGACGGTATAGAATGAATTATAATAATTGGGTTGGACACCCTAATATTCCCTAGTATTCGACTGCCATAAGGAGGGTTATATTTTCAAGCTTATATCTGTCTCTTTCCCTAAGCCTTGGGTTCGATTTTAGCTGGTCAAATGAAATAAACATTTTCCGCAAATATGAAGCTACCACAAGAATGTTGTAACCGCCGCCGGTAAGGTTCAACAGTCGGGACCCATTACCAAGATTTTTTGAGCTGGTTACGATTTGAATTTGGTCCCGACTGTTGAACCTTAAATTAGCTTCTTGACAGAGTTCTAGACCACTAGACTTATTTTCTTCCTTTTATTTTTTAAGGCAGTCGAGTTTTTTGATCTTTTAAATTTAATGTTTTTTATTTTATACTATTTTGATATTTCTGTGAAAATAGTAGATTAAAAGTATTATAACCCATATATTTAGAATGGGCTAATTATTAGCTTTCATTTGAATCCCATATTGTTACCACACTAAATATTTTTTTTATTCCTTCGCCATATTTTTTTTCGCAGACACCATATTGAAATGTTATATACCCTATGTCACTCCGACAGTTATGAAGAACCCAATGATACCTCATATGTTACAATCCGTCCAGCCGTTTAGGCTGCAGCGAGGACCAAAGAAATTGACATACATACCCACATACATACATACAAACTTACATACATACATACATACGCTCGAAAAATATAACCCTCCTTCGGGCAGTCGGGTAAAAATAAGCATAGTGATCTAGAACTCTGTTAAATAGCTAAAGTTCAACAGTCGGGACCCATTTAAATCGTGACGCTCAAAAACTCTTGGTAATGGGTAACGACTGTTGAACTTTAAATTAGACCACTAGGCTTATTTTCTTCCTTTTATTTTTGCCAGTCGGGTTTTTGTTTTTTTTTATTTAATGTTTTTCCATGATTTGTTGCCAAAATACTAAGTAATGTACGTGACCGAAATACCTGTTATTTCAGTATCCGCACCCTATTACCTCCGAAGTTGGCCGGAATGTTGATAGCAATAGCATTAGGTAATTCTTAAATTACGGGAAGGTTTCTACTAAGCGCGGCGGCGCGATGAGTGAATTTCTAATACGTTGCCGCTGGGCAGTGAGCGGGTTTTACCCTATTTAACCCCCGACGCAAAAAGTGGGGTGTTAAAAATTTGTCTGTGTCTGTCTGTGGTACTGTAACTCTTAACGGGTGAACCGATTTGAATGCTGGTTTTTAATTTTAAAGCAGGTTTTCTAGCGATGGTTCTTAGACATGTTTATCAAAATCGGTTCAGCTACTTTTGAGATATTGTACTTTGAAGTGACAAAGTCGGGGGTTTTCCAACTTTTTGTTGGTTAGGTTAGGTTATTGGCATAATCTCGTATTGCGTAGTACCTATCGTTTGGCATAACTATCATATCGCATAAACACGTTTGTGCGAAACTCATATAGAATCAATTTTTTTGGCCTAACACCCTGCGTGGTGTAAATAAGCGTATAAGTTCTATGTGGGGTCGCAGATCTAATCTAACTTACTTATGAGTTAGTAGTTCGTTTCTTTGTAGGGTTCTTTTGAGAAAATAGAGCAATGGTTTCGTTTTTCGAACTTATGCAAAATTACTCCTATGCCAAGTACATATTATACGAAGTAAATTCTGCTAAAAAATTGAGTTGAGTTTCGGGCAAACAAGATTATGACAGTTGAGTGCCCCAGTACCTCAGCGAGTGTAATAATTAACGTGCAATGAATAGCAAAATCGTTCGCTGCGTCGCCGGTCACACACAGTCGTGGCCGAGCCATAAAAATTTGGGGTATCTTTTTAGGGTTCCGCCTCAGAATGTGAGGTACGGAAAGATATCGTATAGAGTACCATGAAGCGGTCTATCTTTGTTGAGAGTTGAATGATAAGTAATTTGGACACTGAGGTTCGTGTATGTGTGTTTCTCTTTGCACTAAAACTTCTGCATAGATTTTGATTCAGTTTTATAAGCACAGAGCTAAATATTTGAAACAACAAATAGACTTCTTTACACGATACTCCCACGTGATCGGAATAAAATCTTGAAATTTCAACTGCCGGGTGAGAGTCATGAAATCTGGCCAAGTTGTTTTTGCGACGTCAATGAAGACCATGATGTAATTTTTGGAAATTCCTATGGAAATTAGGCGAAACTCCAAAATTCGAATTCAACTGGTGCATTTAAAGATTTTAGATACGCGTAAACGCTAGTATTACGAACGGAAAAGTTTACTTCTCGGTAATACTAATTATGCAAGATAAAGGAAATCTTAAAACTTAGATGACAATGCAAGTGTACCTATATCCATACTAATATTATAAATGCGAAAGTAACTCTGTCTGTCTGTCTGTCTGTCTGTCTGTCTGTCTGTCTGTCTGTTACGCTTTCACGCCTAAACCGCTGAACCGATTTGGATGAAATTTGGTACAGAGATAGAATAGACCTTGGAAAGAACATAGGCTATCTTTTATTGAAAAAAAAAAGGTTTTAAGGGGTTGAAATAGGGGATGAAAGTTAATATGGTGGAAGTTCGTCGCCGTCGAAGATAAAACTATGAAACTTGGCATTTAGGCTCTTAATCCATACTATCCATACTTCCATACTAATATTATAAATGCGAAAGTAACTCTGTCTGTCTGTCTGTCTGTCTGTTACGCTTTCACGCCTAAACCGCTGAACCGATTTGGATGAAATTTGGTACAGAGATAGAATAGACCTTGGGAAAGAACATAGGCTATCTTTTATTGCAAAAAAAAGGTTTTGAGGGGTTGAAATAGGGGATGAAAGTTAATATGGTGGAAGTTCGTCGCCGTCGAAGATAAAACCATGAAACTTGGCATTTAGGCCCTTAATAAGAAATAAATCGATATTTGTTTGAGCTTTTTTGAAAATTCGACCTGTGAGGGGATGAAATAGGGGTTCAAAGTTTATATGGAAGGTCGTCATTATCGAAGATAAATCGATGAGTCTTTATTAAACTAGAAATTTGGGCACGTGATAAGAGATAAATAGATGTTTGTTCGCGCGTTTTTAAAATTCTCCCAGCGAGGGAGTGAAATAGGGGATGAAAGTTTATATGGAAGATCGTCATTGTTGAAGATAAATCGATGGTTCTTTGTGAAACTTGGCATTTGGACATTATAAGAAATAAATAGATATTTGTTCAAGCGTTTTTGAAATTTTTACCGGCGAGGGGATGTTAGCAGAGGAAATGATGCAGTGTTAGCAGTGCCCTTTAAGCTCATAGCAAAATGTACGCAATGTGGGGTCATTACAGATGTCAATACATAGACAGTCAGACATACGAGATAGAGGATCTTGACAGACAGACGGACGTACGGACAGCAAAGTGATCCTATAAGGGTTCCATTTTTTCCTTTTGAGCTACGGAACCCAAAAAACATTTTTTCCGGCGTTTTTAAAATTTCGACCTATGAATATGGGGATGAAAGTTCTTAAGGAATTCCAAACAAATTTACTATAAGTATGTTTGTCGGAAATATGTGTAGCTATGCTTAGTAAAAATACCGTTTTAATTATAATCCTACCCTCCTAACTTACAATAAAGGACGTAAGATGTCAAGAGTTCACTATGAAGAATACTAAAAATTAGTCCTTTTGTGTTGGTAGGGTAGAATATACGTCGTATTGCTAAAATGTGGCTACCCGCAAAATATTTATGTTTTACCATGGGAAATGGGTGGATGGGAGAACAAAAAAATAGTTTATATTTATAGCAATGTATTAAAATAGGTTATTTTCAGTAAACTGTGGAAGTTTCTATGTGCTATTTTTGGCAGAATAGGTATCCTAAATAAATTAAATACTTCCCAAAGTTATTATTACCATGCGGACGAAGTCGCGGGCAAAAGCTAGTAAAATCATAAATCATCGTTCAAGAAGACTGCCTCCGTGAAATTGCTACTTCACGGATGGATTGACGAATCAAATATTAATCTCGATGCTATCCTTAAAAGCAGCTGAAAATCATTGTACTTTCGCCAACTTCGCCTGTCTGGCAAACCACTCAAACTTTCACAAACATGTACCGAAAACGTAAATTGGCAGTGAAACGGAGGCGAAAAGGTATTTAAACAAAAAAGGGACTACCTTCACCACAATATTCACTTAGGGCTTAACAATGAAAGCTTCAAGGGCTATTTTCCACGGATTTTGCCGTCTTTATTATAGAGTGGTAAAGCGCACGCGTATCACTTCCTAGTGCAAAGTTATCATGTGCAGTTGGATAAACGCTCAAGCTATACCTATCTTATACCAATTTCATACCTATCGTTAGATACTTTCAGTGTTCTGAGCGCATGGCGTAAGTTTGCGTTTCTCTGCCAATCGCACACATTTTGTCTGACGGTTGTCTACGATAGATTTACACGAGTCAGCACAAAAAGTATGTCAATAGTTTTATTCAATGGCATCGGTTGATGAACCGATAACCTAGCGTTGCTGGAAAAACTGACGCTGGATATTTTATAAGTTTGATGCCAATGTCTGTCAGTTTGTCTGTGGCAGTTGTCTGAAAAGATGGAGCGATTATAATGAGGTTTTCTTACATAAAAGCGTGTATCCTTGCAGTGGTTCTTAGCTATGTTTCATTAAAATCAATTCAGCAGTTTCTGAGATCATTATCATCATCATCCCAGCTTATATACGTCCCACTGCTAAGTACAGTCTCTATTAGAGGGCTTGGGCCGTAGTTCCCACGTAGGCCCAGTGTGGATTGGGAACTTCACACACACCATTGAACGTTTCTGAAACATTAAACTCTATAAAAACTTTTTAACAAAAAATTAAACCGCCGAAAAAAACAAAAAATAATAAGGCATTTTATTTAACCTTGATGTAGGTACCAGTTTGAAGTCGGTGCCTCAGCACGAGCCAGGAGCAGCGATAGAAGTCCATCAGGTAGGCGCCTAGTAGGTCCACTTTTGCTGGCTAGGGCTGAGGCACTGACTTCAAACTGGAACCTAGATTAAGGTTAAATAAAAAGGTTTATTCTTTTTTGCTTTTTAGTTTTTTTTGGCGGTCACATTTTTTGTTAAAAAGTTTTTATTTTATATATATTTTTTCCACCCTTATATATTAAGGTAGGATTTTTTTCCAATTTTATATGGGACCGACTTCAAAGTATACCCTATCCTATAAAAAAAGAATTATGAAAAACGGAATACTTTGTAAAAAGTTATGCGTGGTCAACTGGTCATACATTACAATCAGTGAGTGAACAATCAATCATTCCGTTTTCCTACCCTTAGGGTAGGTTTTATTTCCAAATTTATATGGGGCTATCTTGAGGGAATATCATTTCCAATAAAAAAAGAATTATCAATATTGGACTACTTTGTAGAAAGGTATGCGTTGGTCAAATAAAAAAAAAATAGAAATATATATATACCTCCTTCGTTATTTTCGGTCGGTTAAAAATGAAAAAGTCGGGCATTTTCAACTTGTATAAGTTGATTATTTTGGGACACTTGACACCAATTGACCTAGTCCCAAACTAAGCAAAGCTTGTACTATGGATACTAGGCAACGGATAAACGATAACGGATAATATACTTATATAGATAAATACACATTTAAATACATATTAAACAACCAATACCCGAGAACAAACATTCGTATTATTCATACAAATATCTGCCCCGCCCGGGAATCGAACCCGGGACCTCAAGCTCCGTAGTCAGGCTCTCTAACCACTTAGCCATCCGGTCGTCCTTCGTTCATGATTTCTACTATAGGTACTTATTTTACTCTAACCTCTGTTGGTGCCGAGGTGACAACCGGAAGCGACCATTGTTCGCCTCTATTCTGTCCGTGACAGTCAATTTACTAAACAAACAGCTCGCAAAGCTAAGCAATGAATTAATTACTACAACTTCTTTAATACATAACTAGCCCTTGCCGCGGCTATGCTCGAGTGAATGGTTAAGTCTAACACTTGAATAAAAAAATTCTTACCGGTATAATTACTGAATGCGCACAGGAGTTTTCGAAAATTACATCGTCGTTTTCACTAACGTTACATGAAGAACACGAACAGCACTCTATAATTTAATGTCTCTAGCTGTTAACTGTTAAGATTTTGGGACTTTACCACCCCGATCCCGTGAAAATATCCGAATAAGCAATTTCCTATGTTTTATGCTAATGTTTCATTTCTAAGATTCATATATCAACTTGAAAAATCTACTAATCTGCCTATCATACTTAGCCTGGAGAATAACACACGCACGTTAATAACACATACTAGCATTAGATTAATGTCCTTTTAAAAGTACACTATGTTTATTGAGACATGATTTGAAAGTATAATACCTAACCAACAGAAAGTTGGAAAACCCCCGACTTTGTCACTTCAAAGTTCAATATCTCAAAAACATATGAACCGATTTTGATAAAACATATCTAAGAACCATCGCTAGAAAACTTGCTTTCAATTAAAAAAAACGGCATTCAAATCGGTCCACCTGTTTAAGAGCTACGATGCCACAGACAGACAGACACACACACAGACACACAGCGGTCAAATTTATAACACCCCTCCTTTTGCGTCGGGGATTAAAAACCGGCATACAGCGTGACGGCCACGGTATAATTTTTACTCCCACGGAAACAAAGTGAAATCCTAGAATTCCAATTCAACTGCCAGATCTATGGATTACACAGGCAAAGCCGCGGGTAAAGTCTAGTTTAGCTTCCTAAGGTCCAACGTCCTAAACTTAGAACATACGTCAAAGCAAATGTCAACTCTTACAAATTAACATTAAGTTTCGAAATCGAAATTTTGACGTGAGCATCAGGACTAGGAGGCTATAATTCATACCAATGTACTTACAGTGATTGCGACAGGTACTTCGATAGTCCTAATTTCGATATCTTGCTGCCCTTGATGCCTTCATTAACAATGTTAGTCACGGTAAGGAAGTTCTTCGTCATGGTTGACTCTGGCGATGTCACTATTGTCACAAAAGAAAATAAAATTAAAAACTTCGAAAATCAAAAATTCTAAATCATCCACTGCACACTTACTCTTCGCGTCGGAAACACAACATTGAACGCTATTTTATTTAATCGCAACAATAACGCGCAAAAATCAACAACAGGTTTTGGTAACAGATTATTAAAAGGACACTGGTTTCTCTCTTATTTATTATTTATCACAGATTTTGTTCTCGATGTATTTTCATGTGGCACTGGTAACACTGTTTCAACCTGAAAGAAGTTTATTCATTAGTGTTGAATTTGTGTTGGAGTTATGCTATTTTTCGTACTGCCCGAAAGTCGATCTAAAATAAGATTAGGTACAAGTAGGATTAAAATTTTTGTTTAAATGTACCCAACAACAAACAAATACGAAAGACCGACTGACCAAATATTTATATCCGTAGTAAATTAACCAAAATTACCTCAAAACGTAATTTAAAAAGCTTATTCATAACCACGAATAATTGTCCTTCTTTGTAATTTTCTTCTTCGTATCACAAATAAAAACGCAAACATAGAAAGTAGATAATTTATTTAGCACGCTATTCTAAATTAATATAACGTTCTTATAATAAGTAACAATAATCTATTAATAAATAATAATAATGAGAAAAGTAAATTTTTATCTCCATCCGTCCCTAATATAAGTCAAGGCTATCTCGATACAAACTCAGTGTAATATCAGAAATACTTTCTTTCAGAATAAAGTCGACAGTATTGCACATTTCACTTTAAAGACAGTCCAATTCCAAATCCTTGACAATCCAATTCGACTTACATATGAAAATTCTGTTATTGAATTGTCAACCAAACACTCTTACAATAAGGACTGTTTATAATTTTGAAACCGGAGCATATGACCTTTTGAATTAACAGTCGTAACTGCATGAAGTTTCGCGAGCACCGTTAGCAGAAAAACTTACTGCTTCGACGTTTCGCTTTGATTAAATTTGTTTAGAAGTTTACAAGGACACGGAGTTTAAGATGGAAGAACGGCAGTGCTTAAATCCATGACTTTAGGTAAATACTTATCTAAAAATTGGTTAGAGTGAGATGCACCGAGCTGTTTTAATTATAACTAAATCAATCAATTAATCGTTTTGATAATTATGACGGTTGGTTTGACATATTATTGGTGCTATTGGTGCAACTATGTAATTATATAATCAAGTTTTTTTTTATTCGACAGGATGGCAAACGAGCAAGTGAGTCTCCTGATGGTAAGAGATCACCACCGCCCATAAACATCTGCAACACCAGGGGTATTGCAAATGCGTTGCCAACCTAGAGGCCTAAGATGGGATACCTCAAGTGCCAGTAATTTCACCGGCTGTCTTGCAAGCAATGTATATTTTAGTTGTTATAAGAAGGAAAAATAGTGTTCCGAGGGCAGTCGATACTTAACTGTGTGACCAAGTGTGCAGAGAAAAATAAATCAGTGTCCGAGCATCACTGACTTTCATTTCAGTACATCAATGAAATTTGGAGTACAGATGTCTTGCCAAAGCCGCTATTTAGTTTTGTAGTTAAATTACAAAAATAAGTATTTATAGGGGGCACTCCATACACGTAACAGAAATTAAAAAAAAAATTAAACTCGCTTCAACGTGTGGCACAATACATAAGTTCGACAGCTCTTTTGAAAAGATAAGGTTTGTCAAAAACTTTTTTGATTAAGTGAAGACTTTCGGAAATAATCGCTCCAAAGACTACTTGTTTTCTTCTTTTTAGTATTTTTAAGGCAGTCGGGTTTTTGAATTTTTTAATTTATTATTTTATTTCCCACTTTCCTGTGAAAATGGTATATTTAAACGATTATAAACTATATATATAAATTTGGAATGGGCTAATTATAAGCTTTCATTTGATACCCCACTCGAAAGGTTTGAATAAAAAATATTTGTTGAATACTTACATTTTGGTGCCAAAAATCCGCCATTTTGATTTTTCAAGAACTTCATGTACCCAGTGTCACTCGCGTCATCAAGACGAATCCAATGACGTATCATTTATCAAGATCGGTTCAGCCATTGAGTAGTTACGAGAGGACATAGGAATAGACATACATACATACATATGTACATACATACATACGCGTCAAACACCCTCCTTCTTCGCAGTCGGGTAAAAATATGAAAACGTAACGCTTAATAAATACTTTCAACGAAAATTGGTTTCAACATGATCGGATATACCGTTATTGAGTTATTGCCGAAAAACTGCGCTTCACAACAAAAGGACATAAGTGCCGTGAAGATACGCGCTTTTTCTGGTAATAAATTTTAAGACTGTATTAAGTGTTTTATTTGTGTTATAACGCACATAATATTACTTGTTTTTTTTTCGTAATGGCCACGGAACCCTATTTCGGGCTTGTCCGACACGCTCTTGGCCGGTTTACCTGATGTCAAGTGATTACCGTCGTCCATAGACATCCGCGGCACCATCACGACTGCAGATGCGTTGCCGACCTTGTAAGAAATGGTACAATCGCTTTTTGAAGGTAAGAAAGGAAACCAGAAGGTAAAAAAGAAAGTTGCATGCCAAATTGCAGTTTATTACTAACAGTCTCTAAGAGAAACCGTAAACGGAATGACGGATGGACAGACGGACGCACGGACATGGTGAAACAAGGCTTACAAAGCTAATAACAAGCCCAGCTACTTTAGCTTAGCTGTGTCTAAGAAAACATAACTGAAATTACCTAATCCATCCCACCCGACTAATAGGAGCCCACGCACGTTTAATTTCAAATTTGATTAGCTGAAGTGCCGACAGCAGTTTAAGAGAGAAGCCTAATTTTTTGTCGCGTACCCTCATTCTGTGAAGGGGTTCCGATGTGACATTTGTCAGTAAAATGCTCACTGTGAATTTTAAGTGGAAGAGTTATGTTTTTCACGGCACAGGCCCGAGTGAAGGGTTATACGGCGATAATCTTGCAATGTACCATGCGTTGGTGTTACAGTATGTGGCATCATGATTCTGTTGTTTAAGAACTTGCATTGGATGCGAAGTTTGGTTAGCATCTGTTATGGTGGAGTTACGCTAATACCGAGACCAGATAAATGAACTAATACTTTTTTGTTAAAAATACTAACCCCTGACGCAAAAAGAGGGGTGTTATAAGTTTGATCGCTATAATTATGTCTGTCTTTCTGTGTGACTGTCTGTGGCACCGTAGCTCTTAAACGGTTGAATCGATTTTAATGCAGTTTTTTAGGGTTCCGGAGCCAAAATGGCAAAAATTTAACCTTTATAGTTTCGTCAAGTCCGTCTGTCTGTCTGTCTGTCCGTCCGTCCGTATGTCACAGGCATTTTACTCGAAAACTACAAGATGTATATCAATGAAATTTGGAGTACAGATGTCATGTCAAAGCCGCTAATTAGTTTGGTGGTTCAATTACAAAAATACCTTAGAAAATCTCTATGTATATACTTGTGTTTTCTGTACTGTTTACTGTATTGGTGTGCAATGAAGAGTTATTGTATTGTATTGTACTGTATAAATATGTATAGGGGGGGCACTCCATACACGTAACAGTTTTTTTTTAACTCGCTTCAACGTGTGGCACATAGTTCGACAGCTCTTTTGAAAAGATAGTAAGGTTTGCCAGGATGCCACTGTCAGATAAGATCAGATTTAAATTAGATTGATTTTTTACTGTCACCATTTATATAATTTATGTTAAATGCCTGTAAAATACGTGTTCGATATTTTTAACCGACTTCAAAAAAGAAGGAGGTTCTATGTTCCAATGTTTGTATTTTTTATGTACGTATGTTCACCGATTACTCAATCAATTGTGGACCGATTTTCAAAATTCTTGTTTTATTCAAAAGGGTACTCTTCTGAGGTGGTTCCATTGTCACCAAGTCAAGATCTGATGATGGGATCTTAAGGAAATCGAGGGCAAACCTCAAATTTATAGGCAAACCTATGGTGATTTTAGCATTTTTATCATTAAGATAAGTATTGGTAACCTGGACCTGGTGACGAAGACCGTAGATGACCTATGGAACTCGTCAAAGCTAAGTAATGCTCGCTCGTCTATAAGCGAGCATGATTGATATACCAAGATAAGCGACTAAGAAGGAGCTTTAAGTTAATGATTCTTTCTGCTGTTCTGATGCTGAAGCCGGAAGGTATGCAACGGAACTCTATTATAAAACAACGTAACTAAGCCGTGTTTGGGCTTCATGGAATTGTTGTGAGACGTACTTTGGCTACGAATCACTAAAAAGTGAGAAATAAAGAAAAGTTTTAACAAAAAAGTAAAACCGACTCCAAAAAAAATTACAAAAATTGAAACCGACTACAAAACCCTTGAACATATTTTTCTGGGTAAGTACCTACTAGCTCGAAGTCTGTGACTCAGCACGACCCAGCAGGATGGATTGAACCCATAGTATGTAGGTGAGGTAGACGACTATTGTTCCATTCCTACTGGCTCGTGCTGAGGCACCGACTTCGAACTAGTAGGTACCTACCTAGAAAAATATTTTCAAGGATTTTGTAGTCGGTTCCATTTTTATTTTTTTATTTTTTGGAGTCGGTTTTACTTTTTTGTTAAACATTTTCCTTGAAAGTCTAACTGAAGGATTTATTATAATATTTTTAAATATAGCTTATAGCGACAAGGCTGCCTATTGCTTACCTTGGAAAATCTCTGTATACCTATGTTTTCTGTACTGTTTATTATGTGTTGGTGTGCAATAAATAGGTAATTGTGTTGTAAACAAAGACGAAAGCTTTTGCTTATTTATTAAACAACATTAGGCTTGCAAGTCCGTACTATTTCTAAATCGCCTCACTGGCCATTAGAAGCTTGACAGTAACCGCACCGGCAATAAATATGAGGAAAAGCAAAGAATTAAAGATTAATTCACGAGCAAAAACCTTTTACAAGTAAACGGCGTCCAGGGACAATACGGCGTTTTGTTATGAATTCTAGAAAAGTGGTTTTCTTATGAAACAAAGTTATGAAACAAAATCTTAGCCCTCGTGACTATTAGGTGACAGTATTTATCGGCCTAGATAACACCGTGCACACGTAAGTCCATAAATAGACATAAATTTGTATGGGCGTGTACCTGAAAAGCCGGGTCGGTATTATCCGGTTGACTATTGACTCATTTAACGAGAGAAAGAGAAAAAGAGAAGGGAGGAAAATGAAGAGACACATTTACCTACTCAATCATATTTGATACACTGAAGATTCTCTAAGAAGACTGGCTACGTAAGCCACTTGCGAGCGCGTGATTGACACCGACGGAGTTGAAGCTGATGCCCTGGCCGAAATTGGCAGCTGGGATCATCACACTGAGATAAAGTGAGAAAGAAAACATTTTGAAAGAACATCTTTGCGATTAGTATTATTTACACAGAGTTTTTGGTTACATCGAGGTTTTTGAAACAAGAATAACTATTGAAACGCCCTCAACCTACATTTGAACTCTAGACCTCAAGTTTCTAAGTTCAATGCTGTACCGTTGAACAAAAACACAGATGATTTAGAGATATGAGATAACTTAATCACAATGCTATAACCTTAGCGTGTTTTGTAACCATAATACTTTCGACAAAATATGAACTCTGTTAACCATTACATCCTGGATAGGATTATTAAAAGGAACACACTTCATCCTATGTTCGATACTTACGCGTAATAATGACCAAATAACCATAACGAGGCCAGTAGCTGAGCCTCACTTCACGAAGCAAGTACTTCATTACGTTTACGATATCGTTAGGCATTTGTTATACCCTAGTACTTCGTAACACACATGTTTTGTGATCGTAAAAGTAAAAAAATATAAGCAATGTTATTTTAGCACCAATTTCAGTACAAGGGCTTGTTTATGAATCCCATCAAGGGATGATGTGTTTAGACAAAATATCGCTCTATATCATTCTATAATACATTGAATTTTTAACTTAGATTCCGTTAATGTTTTGAAAACTAATTACCTAACAGCCTCTATCAGCTGGACCAACAACCAATCACCACCGACTACCCGGTCCGCGCACGAGATAGATGGACGACATGGTTAAAGCCGCGGGTTCCCGGTGAATACAGGCCACTTCCGGCCAAAGCCACTGGAGGCCTATGGGAGTGGCCTGTGTCCAACAGTGGACATCATACGACTAATATGACGATGATGAACAAGCAGGAGCTCGATTTTCTGTCCTCTTTTTGATTGTGATTAGAACGAATTAGAAGATTCTAAAACTCAACGAACAAATATACAAAGACGAATTTCTACTAAGTAAGTTGGGTATTACAGTGCTGCGGCTGTAAGTATCCTTGTATTTTTAGGGTTCCGTACCTCAAAAAGAAAAAACGGAACCCTTATAGGGTCACTTTGTTGTCCGTCCGTCCGTCTGTCAAGAACCTTTTTCTCAGGAACGCGTCGACGTATCAAACTGAAATTGATATCGAACACTCAAATCTGCGGTCCCTTGAAGCGCTGAAAAAATCAAACTTCTAAGTCAACGCAGTCAAAAGTTACAGTCATTAAACAACGTGTTTCCATACAAATAGCAGTGCACTGAAAACCTGTAGGGCACTTCCAGTTGTACGAGAAACTTGAAATTTGATATGAAGGTAGCTATTATAACACAACTTTCTAGAAAATTATGAAAATCTTGATTTTTTATGTCTGTCTGTAAATATAGTGACAAATTTAATCTGACCCCACACTTCGTACATTTTGCTTAAGAGTAGGGCTCTGCATACACTGGATGATTTAAATCAGTCGGAAAAATCGAGAAATATCTATCTTCAAGACACGATTCCTGTTTACATACCTATAAATGTGCACGGAACCCTTGGTGCGCGAGTCCGACTCGCACTTGCCCGGTTTTTAAGAAACTAGAAAGGCTTTCCATTAGTAGAAAGTACATTCTCTTGTAATAGTCGGGGGCTCTAATTTATTTCTCGTTCACATTCCCGACTTGTCGATATTAAATCGGGTTTTGTCGGCAAGTGGAAGTTTTTCGAGTGTTAAGTGTATTTGCCACGCTATGCAGTTTAAACGGTTTGATGGATTTTCACGGAATTATTATTGGATTCGTTTCAATTCCGCGTATGCGAAAGTAAGTGAGTTAGTCTGTTAGTGTATTTATGTGTGTGAATGAAATTTTGTGTGTAGATAGCTGGTCATTTCAACAAACAGGACAAGTTAAATAAAAGCTTGTAAAAACACGACATGGAACTAGATGAGCTTATATTTAAAGTCAACAATACCAGCGAACATGTAGGTGATAATGATAACCTACATAACACAATCACACAACGACAAAAACATTTGAAGTAGAAACTCCTTATTACCTTATTCCTTATTACACCTCACAAATTCAATTTCAACCGAAAACAGAAATTACGTTACCTCCATGTCACAATACATTTTTTATTTCCCTCGCACGCGGCGCGCTTTAGCAATAAAGAGTGAGATAGCTGCACATGCTATTTGAGGCACGTTCCATAAACACGGTTGATTCGTAATTCGTTATGTAAAGAGAAAATATTTTTTCACGGTCTGGATAATGAGGCCTTTCTTGGGAAAATAAGGGTTTACTATTAAATATGTTTAGTCGTGTTTGATTTCAGACATTTTTACATTATTTTATTTAACTTGTCATTTATGTATGTCTGTCTGTTTGTAGGTATATGCAGTTCAAATCTTGCCAGTTAAATTTGACCCACTTTCAGTACCTAGTCAGATTGACTTGAAAATTGGCAAACTTATGTAAATCCGGTGTCAATACGAGTACAATAATCTGGTAGTATCATCCTGGTAGTCGAGCCAGGAATTCCTCAACGGTTAAAATATTCGGTGCCATTAATGGCATCGACTTGAAATTTGGCCCGGAAATGTAACTGAGATCACAATGCGAGTAAATTTAACAAAAAGTAAAGTCAGCAAAAAAGCTTGTACCTATTAAAGACGAAATTTTTAACAAAAACTTATTTAGGGTAGCCTCCCGAATATGTATTTACAGTTAACTCCATCCACCAATTATTTTTTCATATAAAGGCAAAACCCTCACAAAAAATATGATCAACTCAAACAAAGTCCCGAAAAAAGACAATTACAATAAACGCCTGTTGACTCGGCTGTACAAAAATAACTTCCCCACTTTTTCACAGGCCTGAATATCATATTGCGTTAGACTTTGTAACGCGGAAATGCGTAAACAGAGCCTCGAGCGACCGACGAAATTGTATGAAAGTAATGTAAATATGAACAGAAGGTGTGGAAGAGGTAATTAAGTAAGTTGGGTTGGTACGTGGTCGTATTTCGTGTTTCAGTAATATTTTCTGCAAAGAACAAGCACAACTGGGCCGACTACAACATGAGGGTTGCAGGAAGATCGTTTACGTAAGTAATGAAAAAATGTAGTCCCAAAATGCTACCCTGTGGATTCACATCCAGTTTTTGGTTAAAAAGACAAATTTAATCTTAAATTTTACCAGTTGGATGATAAAATTTATTGTTTAAGACCTACATTCAAAGTTCTCAGCTATAAACATTGTTAAAATTCAAAGGTAGAGATAGAAAACAACAATAGTCATTAACTTCCCTTAGTAGTTTTACATAATTACAAACCTACATGTACGTTCCTTCCTCGTAAATAATGAATTTACTAATACAGTGTTTCCGAAAAAACGTCTCGCATTAAGTATTCTTATAATACTTACTGCCTTTTATACTTATAGGTCCAGCAGATCAATATTATTGTAGACAAACATCCAAGATGTTTCAAATCAATTTCATTCAACACTCTTAGGCTGTTAAGCTAACATTATTCAAATCAAAATGGCTATTATTCTGTCTTCCATTGTTCTTAGCTCTTCAGACGAAGAAACAAATAAATAAGTAATTAAGCGTAGTTTAATCGCAACGTTTAACATTATTATTAACTTTGGAGTTGAATCAAGGATCACAATATAAAGACAAACTTTTTCCATTTTTAGGGTTCCGGAGCCAAAATGGCAAAAACGGAACGCTTATAGTTTCTCCATGTCTGTCTGTCTGTCCGTCCGTCCGCGGCTTTGCTCAGGGACTATCAATGCTGGAAAGCTGTAATTTTGCACGGATAAATATGTATACATCTCTTCCCATCAGGAGACTCACTTGCTCGTTTGCCATCCAGTCGAAAAAAAAAAATACATCCGTCCAAAATTACACATATTATGTATACCGACAAAATGGTACAATATCTTTTTTTATTATTATTTTACCTCCCACAGACGTAAAGTGGGGGTGTTTTTTTTTTCTCATCCAACCCTATAGTGTGGGGTATCGTTGGATAGGTCTTTTTTAAACCATTAGGGTTTTGCGAAGAAGATTTTTCGATTAATTGATTTTTTGCAAAATATTCAATTTTAAAATGCAAATTTTCATTAAAATCGAGCGTCCCCCCCCCCCCTCTAAAATCTAAACCGGTGACTGGCGTACGACACAGACTGACGATATCACCAATATTACTAGATTCAATTTAACCTTATTTCATTTCAAATCGTGCAACTGAATTTTGACCCCCTTTCGGAGGTCGGATTTAATTCACGTTTCAGTAAATGAACGGAGTTTCTATTACAATTGATGAATCAAGTACCATAGAGAAAAGCTTGTACTAACAAATTCACGATAAATACCTATTGTTTTAGCAAATAACGCGTTACCAAGTTGTACTGTTGATCAAAGCCTTCCTGTCTCCAAATATTTTCAGGCGCACATCGTCCAATTTGCCTACCAAAATCCCGACATCGATATTTGTCGTGACTTCAAACCATGTCGTGATCTTGGCATCGCTCCAGCCTAATAAACGGTTGATAGATGGGTATCAAGCTTCTGACTGATATTACGTGCACGAATGTTTTAGTCTGCTCGTTGATCATGACAATTGCTTTTGATATTAGTTTGCGTATCACTAGCTTAGCTATGCTATACCTCTAACAATATCAACATGGTTTCGCCGGAAGACCAGCGCTGACTCCATCCGAGAAGTCAGCATATTTATGCTGATTCGGGAACATTTCGGGCACATAAATAGTTTCCCATTGTCAAGGGTCTCTCCAATAATTATTCTCTATAGACTTTTATATTCCTTAAAAACTAATTAATGTTTATTAACGGTTTTAAAGAAAATAAAAGTCTAGTACCGTATAATTATTGGAGTAGACACATTAACTAATATATTAAGAAGTGTTATATCAGACCACATTTTTAATTTTCATTAAAATTTTATGGAATAATCGAGAAAAACAAATAAAAATGCAACGTTGCCAGCTCAGCAGGTATAAACGCTCTGAATGTAGTGGTCAGATGAGATCGTCTATACATCCCGTTAACGCTACTGCGCACCGTAGCGTTCAGCGTTAGTAATCGGATTTCCATTAAAATTGAGTGATACATGGCAATCGAGACAGCTCGCAGCCTAATGGAGAGGGGTGGATGACGGATCAACGATCTACGTCGGGTTCAAACCCGGTCCAATAATAATAGGGTTTTTTAACCGGCGACGCAAAAAGAGGGGTGTTATAAGTTTGACTGCTGTGTGTGTCTGTCTGTCCGTCTGTTTGTATCACCGTAGCTCTTACACGGGTAGACCGATTTGAATGCGGTTTTTCGTTTGAAATCAGATTTTGTAGCAATGGTTCTTAGACATGTTTCATTAAAATCGGTTGAGCCGTTTTTGAATTATAAACTTTGAAGTGACAAAGTCGGGGTTTTCCAACTTTTTGCTGGTTAGGTTATAATCTTATCTCTTTAAACTAGGAATTCTTGCATATTTAATTTATATAGCTTGGTCTTATCTCAGGGAAAACCACGTGTTTTCGAATTGTGATAGTTTTTGTAATTAGCGTAGCATTTCAGCGGTAAAGTGTCGAATTTGTAAATTGGAAATGATATGAAATGGTTGACAAAAGGATTGCAAATTTTGAAACTACAAACAAATATACGAACGTTGCCAGATTATATTAAGCAAAATCTCGTAATAAACTGTCACCAAGTGCAAAAACACCCTAAAATGGAGAAGCATCTCATAAGTGGTTCAAGCAAGGACTGTAATGTTGAGGTCGGTTAGGAAAGGGCAAAGGCCCCTTGCGAGTTTATTTTGAAAGTTTTAGGGCTCCGCTAGTTTTGGGGCGTTGGCATAAAGTTGAACACAACCAAGACCCAGGAGGCTGCGAAACCTAATTCGAAGTAAATGCTTCAGGGCTACATTTAAAACTGGGTTTTCGTTAAAATAAGATATACACTTACACACTTACAGTTTCTCTGCGTCACTAAGTCTGTCTGTCCGTCCGCCCGCGGCTTGACTTAGAAATTGTTAATGCTAGAAAGTTTAATTTTGAATGGGTTTAAATATCAAGTCAATCTACTGCAAATGGATTGAATTCTGAGTGGGGAATGGGCTGCTTTTTACAAGCTTTTATTTAGTTTCACCTGTGCCGTTGTCTGTCTGTCTGTATTAAAATCTTGCAAGTTAAGTTCGACCAAATTTTAGTCCTTAGTCGGATTTACTTGAAATTGGGCATACTTATGTACATATAGCATGAAAATACGATAATCTGGTAGTCCGGCCAGGATCGTCTCCGCAGGACGGAACTCTTCAACGGTTAATGGCATCGACTTGAAATTTGGTATGCAAATGTACTTTGAGTGACAATGCAAGAAAAGTCGACAAAAGTACAGTCAGCAAAAAAAAGCTTGTATTACAAAGTTTTTTTTTACCAAAACTACGTTACGATTTAGATGAAATTATAGTTTTTATCCCAGAAAATTGCATAGTTCCCGCTGGCTAGCGAAAAACAAATTCTAATTCTATTCTGCGGTCATGATCGCGGGCGACTGCTAATTGTTCAATAAAAGCTTTAATAATAATCATTTGAGAACCTTCTTTGAAGTCGGTAACAAAACCTAAGGCTAGAACCAGCTGAACGAAACAAGACTGCAGAACAGCAAGTCACCTTCTATTGTACCTAATATCATATTCGATCCCTCTCGACGCAATGATAATGTGCTTTACTTTTATTAGATGGTAGTCAGAATATGAAATGGAGGTAATGGAAATACGAATGGAACAATGGAATCGGAAAACAGAAAGGTTTTCGATACAGATAAACTTAAGAAAGTAAATATAGAAATGGTCGGTCCATTTGCTATGCGGTAGTACTGACTAGATACACTTTAACCAACTGAATCGTGGCCTATTGGAACTTTTTCGTAGAAAATGGTTCGACTGTACGTGAAGATGATTTTGTTGAGAACATAGTACAGGCATAGGTAAACTGCTCAAAAATAGGTCGTGTGAGACGCGCTCGCGCGCACCAAGGGTACAGTCGCTAACAGGGATTGTTGAGCAATGGAAAGTACCATGGTAAGTAGGAACAATGGTAAGTACCTTTGTTCGTTATTTGGCTATTTCATTCTGGTTTATCAACAAAAATTTACTACGAGTCTCTATAACTCAGCTATATTACAAACGTGTGGCGAGTGGCTTAACAGTCCTTGTTTCCAAAGATCCAATACTATGTACATATGCCAATGCGGCATGCAATTAAAAATAATCAAACTGACTAGGTACCTGTACCTCTGACAGACAAATTACAAAGTTGTTACCCCTAAAACTGACCGGTATTTGTCACTTCTTGATTTGCAGTATATTTTTAACCGACTTCAACATTCTAAGTTCGGGATATCGCTGCTTATCTAAAATAACTCACTATTGCAAAATACTACGTTTTCGTACTAACCATAAAACTACGTGGAAAATAAGCTAAACTTTGTCGTGAATAAGACACCCAGGTCGCTACTTCAAATAAAGAAAATTTTTAACAAAAAAGTAAAACCGACTCCAAAAAATAAAAAATAACAAAAAATGGAACCGACTACAAAACCCTTGAAAATATTTTTCTAGGTAAGTAGGTACTGCAGCATTACAACGCTGCATGCGAGTTGCTTGTTGCATACTTTTTGTTCATTTTCCAAGCATTTTTACTGGCCGGTTGTGTGCTGGCAGTTAACTCTTTTATATTACACATTTGGTTTCTGATTTGAAATTTGAAAATTGAATTCTTTGATTCGTTGGTTCGACTGATGTTTTTGTTTTTGGCCTCGATTCTTTGATCACATGTTGGATAGCGCAGAGCTCTCGTCTGAGTTGGAATTTTGATTTAAAAAATATTCTGCAACCAGTTTTTCCTTTGGTGTAGTGGTTGATACCAGTGTCAGTACAAGTGATTTTACCAATTGTGTGTGGCCGGCTTGTGCCGCAAGATGTTAAGCGTTTGCCCGCTGCTTTTCTGCTGCACGCCCGTGTGACGGGGCGTTTTAACGATTTCTCCGATACTGCCGATTTTCATCGGTCCTACCTATACCCCTACTCACATCCTGATCTACCACCTACTCGTGATGGGTGTCGCCATGTGGTTATTATCCGCACGTTTAATCTCGGGAGACTGGAGCGTGTGACGTCTACTGCTCCGTGGGATCCGTTAGCGTGGAGGTTCAGAAGAGCATACCGTTTCGTGGTGAACTGTTTAAAAAGAGTTTAAATAACCTAATCACCCCTATAAAATAATGCTAATAATGTTTTGCTAATATCATATATGAAAGACAAACGTATAATAGTTTTTTTCGCTCTCATAGATTTTAGGTTGGTCACCCGGTGAATACATGCATGTAGTCATTAGTACTAGCTTACATCATTTCAGGGATTACCTTAGCTTTTAATATTGTCTTTTGTATAGGTTTTTAGGGGATGATTTCCTTTTCAAAATTTCAAAAAAAGGCCTTTACAAAAGCGCCTTTCTACATAGTTATTGGGTTTTATTTGGCTTGCGGCTGATTAACCTTTTTTCATAACCGTACAAATTATAATTTTCTTACGTACCTAATTCACTAACAGCTCTGTCTAACAACGTGTGATCCCAAAATTTGTTTATTTTTCGGTGTTTTCCTTTTTTGTGTTTATTTTATATTATATCTTTTGTCTAATTTTTTTGTGTTTTTATAGTTATTTGTGTGTTTTTCTTTTATATATAAAGTGCGGCTGTTAAATTTTTAAATAAAAAAATGTTTACTGCAAAATTCTACGTTTTTGATTTATGTCAGCTTGCTTAGGGTTCACGAGCACCTTATGAGCTCTTGGACGTTTAAGTAATGCTGCAGTACGTACTAGCTCGAAGTCGGTGACTCAGCACGAGCCAGCAGGAGTGGGACAACGCACAATAGTCGTCTACCTCACCTACATACTATGGGTTTCAGTCCCTCCTGCTGGTCGTGCTGAGTCACCGACTTCGAGCTAGTACGTACCTACTCGTACTTACCTAGAAAAATATTTTCAAGGGTTTTGTACTCGGTTCCATTTTTTGTTATTTTTTTGGAGTCGGTTTTACTTTTTTGTTATAAATTTTCTTTATTTCTAATAATAATAATAATAATAATAATAATTTATTAGATGTATGTGTGATGTTTGGTGTTCTCACTTTTTAGTGATTCGTAGCCAAGAGCATCTCACAACGATTCCATTAAGCCCAAACACGACTTAGTTACGTTGTTTTATAACAGAGTTCCGTTGCCTACCTTCTGGCTTCAGCATCAGATCAGTTCAAAATAATCATTAACTTAAAGCTTCTTCTTAGTCGCTTATCTAGGTAAGTATATTAATCACGATAATTTAAATTTAACCCGTGAAATACTTGTTATTGATAGTAGTAGTTCCGTTGGTCAAATCTGGTCTTCATCATCAGTTCCACTTCACCAAATTATGATTTGCAAAAGCAAATGCACGAATTACTGCTAAATATATCCAAATTACCATAGGTGTCCCTACAATATTTGAAGAGTTCCCTCGATTTCCTTAAGATCCGATCATCAGATCCTAATTTGCTGCTTATGGGACCTAATTGAAAGCATTCCTAGACGAACTCAAAAATTTTTTAACAAATCGGTTCATAAATGACGGAGTTCTGAGGTAACAAACATTTAAAAAAAATACAACCGAATTGATAACCTCCTCCTTTTTTTTGGAGTCGGTTAAAAATGGACCACGTGGTAGCATTGTGCCGTTATGTGATTGGTTGGAACTCGACGCTATTTTATCGGTAAGAGCGGCCGTATGCCAGTTGCGCCGCGGCTTTTGGCAACTTCACTACGATTCTCTGGTGAACAACGGCACATCGCGAAATAACCCGCGTGATCGTTGCTTATTGTTTATGCAATAATGCTACATCGCAAAATACAGCCATCTTTACGATAAGGGAAGCTAATTATTTATGATTTTTTTCTGCAATAGTGTTACATTACGAAGTGCAACATTCTTCGTGAAAAGTTAAACCTAATTTCATGCATGAAAGTAGAAACTAGTTACTTGCCCTTAAGAAAAAAGGGTAATATTACACGCTCTAAAGTAAGTTTGAGAAACCTAACGTATCAAAATTTTGTGCAATCAGAAATCTAGGCACTGAACAGAATGCTAATTCGAACCAAAGTGTATGATTACTGGTTTCCTTCCTCTTGCTCGGGACTCAACAGCCTGCGTGGTAAAACTGGAGGGCTATGGCTGGTAACTTCCGCAACCAGGTGTACGGCAAAAAGGACCGGTAGATGACACCCGATTCAGGCTAGCCGGGTTAACGGTCGGGCTGGAAAGAATTTTATAAATTAGCCCACAACAAAGCAAAATAACCCTGCCTAAACGATCGCGTCAATGAAATAAACACTTATCCGATTGAAAATCGGCGATACAGAAAAAGGTGCTCCTTAGCACGGAAAGAAAGAAATATGTCGAAAATATGTAGAAAACCGGTTGTGGCACCAACTAGCGGCACTTCTATAACGTCGCCAACACGGCACAGATGAATAAGCACTGATAAGCTGGTTATACCTAAATTCCAAAAAAAATAGCTCTTCAGGACAGAAAACAGAGTTCCGCACTCCACAACCAATGTTCAAAGAATGACACTAAAACAAAAACGCCAAAGGAACAGCCAAGACACAAATTTAAATTTCAAAATTCACACCAAAAATCAACTACATAGTATTAAGACGTAAACAGCCAGCACAAAACCGGCCAGTGAAAACGAATGAAAACAACCAAAAAGTATGCAACACGCAACTCACATGCAGCATTGTAATGCTGCAATACCTAAACTATGGAAGATTCCGCATAAAATACGAACTTCTTAGAAAAATATTACTTAATTCGTACCTTATTGAAAAATCACATGGTCAAAAAGTGTGCGCAGATTTAAGGCTATTGTGCCTCCGCACAGGACGGCGGCGTTTCGAGGTAGTTTCAGATTCGCGGCGTCTAAGTGCTGGAATGACATACCTCCTCCTATACTCGGAGTGACTAGCAGGTACACCTTTGGCGAAAGCTTAAAGGCTATTTGTTGGCATTTCAAAAGCTATAATTCCATTAATTCCTCTCCCTTCCAGCACTATTACACAAAACTTCTTTTTGTTTCGGTTGTTAATTTCATGTTTCCTTTTAGCTCGCGTACCTAACGGTGTTGTATATTTGGCAAGTGAGTGTATAATAGTTATAATAATTATGTTTATGTACTAATGTTAATGTCTTTCAAAGCCATAAAATAATTATGTTTCATTGTTTACAAATTATCTATTTATGTAGTCTTATGTATAGTAATAAAACTGTGTAGTATATCTTTGTAGCGGTCCGAGGGTCACAACGGTGCTGGCTGAAAATCAGCGCTGAGGTGTTTATTATTAACGCTTCAGCATTATGCTGAGCCAGTGTCCTATTCACAACCGCAATGACACATACTTTCCTACGTGTTGTCTATTTGTACTTAATACTATTGTTGTGTCTTGTGTTGTGAATAAATGTATTTTCTTTCTTTCTTTCTTTTCTTTCTTTTTTTCGTAATGGCTACGGAACCCTATTTTGGGCGTGTCCGATACGCTCTTGGCCGGTTTTACTATCAGTAGGATTAAAATTAATGACCAATTATGACACCAATACAATGTAACACGTTAACAGAAACTTCAAAAAAATATGGCAATATATGTACGTTCAATCTTTTCTTATCTTTTCTTCATTACTCCCAGTATAGACCAAATCACTATAAAATCTACCTCATGACGCAATGCCAACTGAAACCGTCTTTACTCGCAGAGACACCTAGTTCCTAGCAGTCGAGAAATCCGGATATAATTGGAAAATCCCGGAACCTTTCTAACCCCGGGAAATAACACGGGATTGTGGCTGTATCAATGTAAAGGTAACTGCGACGTCAGATGTCGCAGTGCGATGCGAGGCAATTGAATATGGTTCTAGTTTCAAACCATTGGTCAAAGGGTTTATTAGGGCAGTTTGTAGATTTAGACTCTTTTCCTGCATCTTTTTTAACCCCCGACGCAAAAAGAGTGGTGTTATGAGTTTGACCGCTATGTATGTTTGTGTGTCTGTCTGTGGCACCGTAGCTCTTAAACGGGTGGACCGATTTGAATGCGGTTTTTACATACAATACAATGGTGGCAACACGATGAGCTGATGCTGCAGCCAGGATATCCAGCACACTAGTACACTCTATAAAAATAATAGCACATATGTCGTGTTTGGATTCGTTTTGATCAGTAATTGATTCTACATACAATGCAATGGTGGCAAAACGATGAGCTGATGCTGCAGCCAGGATATCCAACACACTAGTACACTTTTAAAAAAATAATATACCAGTTTAAAAAACATGAAATAAAAACTTAAATTTAAAATTTAAAAAACCCCCGACACCAAACAACGCCAGCAAAAATAAAAAACACCCTAAAAACGCCGACAAAAAACGTCGCCAAAAAAGACAACTAAAAAGTAAAAAATAATTATGCACTACCTAGCTGTTGCCCGCGACTTCATCTGCGAAGAATTCGTTTATCCCTATCCCGCGGGGACTATGCTGATTTCCCGCAAAATTAGCCTAAGTTAATTTAGTATAAGTACCTAGTAATATTTTTTTATCTAAGCATCGTCGGTGTCCGGGGAACGCTAAGGTTAACAGGTTAAATTTTTAAAGTATTAACCTTACTTGAAATTTTCACAGATTATGTATTACTGTGGCCGCTATAACAACAAATACTTACTAAAAATTAAAAAAAGTTACAAATTAAAGGGGTCGTCATACAAGAAACGTGTTTTTTTCAACTTTTTTTGGTTGCTAGGCGTTATTAGCCGTTGCTAATAACCGTTTTTTTTTGAGCTGCGCGCGGCGTTAGCTGGCAATTCAGAAGCAAACAGCCAGAACCAAGGAGGATGAGAATTGAAATTGTTTTTTATTTGAAATACTTGCACAAGTGCTTACATTTCGGCGATAGTTTTAGAAGCTTTTCTGTAGCTTGCCCTGTTTGTTTATTTATTAATTTATTGTTTGTTTGGGTCAAATCTTGGAAGCTGAATTTGACCACTGCCAGTGGTCCGATCAACTTGAAATTTGGCATACTTATGTAAATTTGGTGACAATATAATAATCTGGTAGTGACATCTTGGTGGTCCTGCCAGGATCGTCTCTGCAGGAGGGAACTCCTCAATAGTTAATAGTACCGACTTGAAATTTGGTACAAGTTTGGACGACAATTCAAGTACAGTCAACAAAATGTACATTCGGCAAAAAAAGCTTGTATTCAAAATGAAATTTTCACCAAAAACTTATTACAAGCATTACATTTATTTGCAGTGTAATGCTATGTTTGCTCGGGTGGAATCTTTCAATTCAAGTTTGAAGTGGATATCTTCAACCGATTGAGCTGAAATTTTACACGCATGTATAAATCCGATGACAATGCAATATTATTATAAGATGGAGTTGATCTGATGATAAAGCTAGCGGGTGACCATAGGAACTCTGTGATAAACGACACGACCACATCGAGTTTGGACTCGTTTGTCGTCTTGACGACTACTTTGGTAACCAGGGGCATTAAGTAAAGTCAGCAAAAAGAACTTATATTAGAAGAATTTTAAGAAAAACTTTTACTGAACTGTTTCCGGAACCCTTCATGTACGAGTCCAACTCGCACTTGACCATTTTTTATATCTACTGTGACGTCTCAAGAGCGAATTAGCGATGTGAATTCCCCGATGTCCGCGCAAAATCGATTCAAATGCGCCGCCGCCCGCGCCGTGGGGCTCGAGTCAGTCACTAGTCATGATTAGTCAGTTGTGCAAGTAGACCTGTGCTCAGCAATGACATGTATGTAGGATCGTAAAAATTGAAGGAAAGGCACTTTTAATAGTAAAATAAAATATAATTATAAATTTTCAGAATAACCAAATCATATCACGTCTTTCGTCTTTTCGTCGCTTAGCAATTCCCCGTTCCACATTTAAACTCAAATACACCTGCTGCTTATTCATTCTTCCTCTGTCACTCACATACACTCAAATCTCATGCTATCTCTTACACTCTTCATACGTCATGATTACACTCCTTTCCACTCATCCTACAGTCGGCCCTCCTGCATTTAGTCTGCCCTCAGACTACACAACATAAAGCTCTGAAACTACCTTAATTAACACTATTATCTTTCCTCTACATCAACAAAATAACTTAAAATTCAACTGTAAAACAAAACAACTTAAAACATCTGACTACAACAGAGAACAATAAAACATTAAATTAAATAATAAAAATTTGCAGTAAAGTAAATTCTACCTCCTAGTCATATCAATCATGTCATGTACTATGTGAAATTGAGATGTTCTGAGTACCTATAGTCATCAACTTCTTTTTTGGTTTTGGCATCTGGTATGGATCTAAGTATTCGGACTTACGATTTATGCCTGCTTGAGACTGAGTACGTGTGACCTCCACCAAGTCATTCTCGTTGTATGTAGTGCTCTCTTTTCTTTTTCTATGGCAATGCTTTCTGTTATCTTTCTTGGTAGTCTTTCTGTAATCTTCTCGGTTCAACATGTTAATTTCTTTAATTTTCTGGTCTAATAACTCGTAAATTTCATGATCTTCTTTTAATTCATTCTTTGCACTTTTCTTAGCTGAAGTAAACGCTTGTTGTTCCTCTTTTAATTTCTTAATCTCTTCCTGTAAAATTCTCTTTTCTTCTTCCAATGCCTCAATTTTGGTTATGTAGGTCTCCTTCTCAATCTCCTTTCTTGGGGTCAATCGTTTGACGTTGCAGACTGGCTTTAGCGTTACATCATTGTTTTTAATCAACACGACACAGTGTTGTAAAAATTCCTGACCCAGAATCATAGAGTAAGGCATAGCATCTTTCGGAACAACATGAAATAGAACATCATCGTACCATTGTCCGTCGATCTCCAATCCAAATTTTAGTTGCCCATAACATTTCACTTCGTTGGCACCAAACCCCGTCAGAATTATTTCACTTTTGTACAATTGGGGCGTGCCTAACGTGTGATAACAGTCTTCGGATATCAAATTTAAGTCGCTTCCCGAATCTATTAAGGCCTGCACAGTCGCATAGAATACTTTTATTTCTTTTGTCGGCTTTTTAACTGAAAAACTTCGATTGCTACTCACATTCATAATATCCGCCGGTTTTGTTGTGACATCCGTTGTCAAACAACAATCTGACATTTTACTAGGGCAGTGACTGCAATTAGTGCAACCGTAAAAAGATTTTTTCGGCGCGCCGCTAGTGTTGTGCCAATTTTTCTCAATACTGCCAACACCGCCTTTTGTCGCTGTCTTTGTGATGCTGTTACCGCCTGAAGTTCCGGCTGTCTCCTTCAATGACATCTTGCAATTCGGTGCGATATGGCCGAACTCGTTACACTTAAAACACTTTAAGCCCTTTTCCGTATGCGGACATTCCGCCGATGCATGATCCATCTCTCCACAGCTGTAACATCTTAAAACACGCCGATTTGTGTTGTCTTCACGTTTCGATCTGTTTTCTTTGTTCGCCCGTAATTTATTTTGCTTCAACTGTTCGTAAATTTTCAACTTTTCTTTTAGGTCAGAATACGTCGTAACGCCATACAGCATGATTTTATTAAGTTCGTCGTCTTTTATGCCTTCCACAATATATTTTATAGCGACATAATCTGCCATCTTGCCTCTCTTACCAAGTTCCTTCATGATCAAAAGATAATCTAGACATGACTCATTGCTTTTCCGGTGTCTGGTACTCATGATTTCGTGGATCGTCTTTTGGTCAATCTTGTCGGGAAATTCTTTGATAATAGCGACCTTTAATTCCGCCCATGTTTTGAAGGTACGTTCCGATCGGAACCACAGTAATGCCGTACCTGCCAAAGAACGTCTCGCCATCAGAAGCTGTTGCACTGGGGTCCAACCGAATATTTCAGCGTTGTCGTCAATTTCTTCTGCCCATCTTTCCGCGCTGTAGGTCTCATCTTGCCCCGTAAATTTCTTTATCAGACCTTCTGTCAAATGCAAATTCGAACCGCCGCCATTGTAACATTCCTCGAAATTGTCTTCACAATCCCGTTGCCGTCCCGATGATGACATGGTTAAAATTGTCGTCTTTAAATTGAAAATAAACTCGTCTTCACGTCTTCTTAGTTCTTAGTCACGTCGTATGTCTCAGTTCGTTCTTCCGTCGTATAAAATTTGCCGATTATTTTCTTCAATTTTTTTTTGATCGATCCCGGACGAGCCCCCAAAATTGTAGGATCGTAAAAATTGAAGAAAAGGCACTTTTTATAGTAAAATAAAATATAATTATAAATTTTCAAAATAACCAAATCAAATCACGTCTTTCGTCTTTTCGTCGCTTAGCAATTCCCCCGTTCCACATTTAAACTCAAAATACACCTGCTGCTTATTCATTCTTCCTCTGTCACTCACATACACTCACATCTCATGCTATCTCTTACACTCTTCATACGTCATGATTACACTCCTTTCCACTCATCCTACATGTATAAAGGAAGAGATGATGATAATCATACGAATCTTACTTTTTACTAATACTATAAATCTTACTCTTACTATAAACGAGGAAGTTTGTAGTGTATGGATGGATTTTTCGATGCTTGTTACTCTTTCAGGCAAAACTACTGAACGGATTTGCATAAAATTAGGAATACAGGTAATATAATTATACCCTGGATTAACATATATGCTATTTTTTATCCCGAAATAATATATAGTTCCTGTGGGATCAAAAAAAATTAAGCTACGTACTAATTCTGCGCGAGCGAAGTTGCGGGCAAAAGCTAGTATCATATAAATGAGTTGTGTTGCAAATCTTACAAGTAAATTCTGATTCACTTACAGCAAACACTCTGACTTAAAATTCCTCTACAAGTATTAATAAATCTCCAATAACAATTCAAAAATCGTGAACGAATAATAAGTGCTTACCTATTTCATTCTAGATTCACACAATTTGAGACACTTCTGAAGTAGAGTTACTATATTTGAAATTAATTTCGACATACAAGCAACATTCAAATTAGGACTAGCCTTGCTTTGTCTACCAAGTTATATACGCTCAGTACAGTACAGTAATTAGGTCAAAGAATATATTACTACTTTGAAGATATTGTACTAAATTAAGTTGCAACATTTTGCTTATACAATATTCAATGGTCAAACACAAAGTCAAGAGAATCTTCTTTTAAAAATCTTTTTCTATCCAACAAAGAATATTAATGACGACAGTTTTTGCCAGTTAATTGACTGTATCGTCGCATGAAAAACTAATGATAAGACGTCAGACATCTTGAAGGATGAGCGTTGACACCAAGGACGATAAGAACATAATATTTTGAGGGCGCAGGATGGGTGCATGTGCACATTGCTGGTCCTACTTGATTTTACCAGGGCATTTGACTGCATACATATTAACTTACTAGCTTTGGCCCGCGGCTTCGCCCGCATGGAATTCGGTTATCATGCGCAGTTTCCTCGGGAACTGTGCATTTTTCCGAGATAAAACCAGCCAAGAGCGTGCCGGACACCCGCGAAATAGGGCTCCGTAGCCATCAAACTTGCATTGTCACCCAAACTACATTTGCATACCAAATTTCACGTCGATGCCGTTAACCCTTGAAGAGTTCCATCCTGCGGAGACGGTCCTGGCCAAACTACCAGAATGTCACTACCAGATTATTGTATTGTTACGCAATTTACAAAAGTATGTCAAATTTCAAGTCAATCCGATTACTGGAAGTTGGTCGAATTTGACTTGCAAGATTTGATCACAGATAGACAACGGGACAGGTGAAACTAAATATAAGCTTGTAATAACCACCTTAATTAAACCTGCGTATCAGAAAGCTGTACAAAGAGTCAAAGGAATAAAAGTTTAACGACGAAAAGAACAACAACTGTAAAAACTAATCAGCGTAAACAGAATTATTTTTTCTCTGCTTATCTGCTATAAACTGGCAAAGAAGTTTTACTACTATGTTTATCTCTGTTGAGGCGTAAACACTAAAAAAATAGCCGTACAAACAGATGATGTAGAGCTGACCTTGCACGAAGGGTATGTATGTTTAAGTTAACAAAGAATAGGTATGTCTTTATGTCCAAAAATTTTTCCACCATGTATTTTTAAGACTTATTTGCAAGAATGGGCACGAAACACAGTTTAAACGAATCCCTTTAACTGTCACGCACTCTTTTATGAAAAAGATTCTTTTATCCTACAGATAATCGTTGAGGTGTAAGCTGAACGGTGCTAATAGGGTACGTGATCTCAAACAAAGTAAAAAAAAAATGTCCTCTGACTTTTTAGCTTTGAAGTTAAAAGTTAAAGTTTAATTTACGTTTTGATAAAATAGGGCGCAAGTCGAGTTTACTGTCTGTTTTGAGAAATTGTTCTATATTTACAGTATCATCATCATACCAGCCATAGGATGCCCACTGTTGAACATAGCTTTCATTCATTTTTTTCAGCTTTTTTTTGCTGACTGTCCTTTTTGTCGACTTTACATGCATTGTCACCCAAACTACATTCGCATATCAAATTTCAAGTCGATGCCATTAACCGTTGAAGAATTTCGTCCTGCGGAGACGATCCTGGCCGGATTACCAGGATGACACTACCAAATTATTATATTGTCACGCAATTGAAATAAGTATGCCATATTTCAAGTCAATCTGATTACTGGAAGTTGGTCAAATTTAACTTGCAAGATTTGACTACAGACAGACAGATAGACAGGCAGACATACAGACAGACAGACAACGGGACAGGAGAAACTAAATACAAGCTTGTAATAAAAGCCTGTTATAAAATTTACGCAGACGAAATCGTGTGCGCCAAGCTAGTCATGAATAAATCATAATTTTCCTCATTATCGGATAAGAAGTCAAGGCTTTATTAATTAACGCCTTTGTTCGTTAAATTGTCAAGTCTTTTGAAAAGCTGACAGCTTATTAAGGTTTCCGCTTCAAAGATAGTGTAGCTTGACGATGTTATCATTAATTCCATTAAATGGAAAGAATAGGTTTAACTTTATTGGACGTGAAAGATTTTTTTACGCTTGGTCACAGAATATATAATAGTACTGACGTACAGAATGGCCACGCTCCGCCCCGCACCGGTTCGAGTTACCCCACCCCTCAAGCGCAGATTGCAGGAAAACCGCAGGAAAGCAGTCGGGTGCTCACTGCGCAACGCGATGTAATGTCGGTCGCACCGTCGCACGGCACTAAGTTCGGGAGCAATAACTTTGCGAAATGGTGATATACTGAGCATTGTATGGGTGTTTGTCAACAGCCAAAGATAAGAAAAGGAGTTTTTTTCGATTTCCGAAGGACGAAAAAAGGTAGGTAAAGTACCTAACCAACTTTAATTAGCAACATGTACAATGTACTTAGGTATTAGGTAACTGAGGAAAAAACAATACCTTGGTTTAAAAGTGTGTACCTATAATGTATAAATAGACGTCTTATATTAGTAGGTAGGTATTTGTAAAATTGATTTGTTAATTCTCACCTATCAATAGACCAATATTATCTTATCTACACACACTATACTAATTATATAACAAATTGTCTAAAAGTATCGCGATTAATACATGAAATAACTAATTAGGTACCGAATAATTCGTTCAAGTTTGTAGTTATATATTTATTGTAATGTAAAATAATAATGCTTAAATACATAGACAGACACATTTTAAGTAGGTTTAAATAAAAACACATGATTAACGATTACATTTATTTACACATCTAAGCCATACCTACATACCCTATAGTACTAGGGTTTTGCGATAGTCAGCCCTGTGTGTTTTGTTTTACGCACACATTGACGCGTGTACAGACGTCGTCGTGCCTATGTAGATTCAAGAACGCGTATTTTGTATGGCGTGTCCGCCCTGTGGCTTGGTGTAGACGTAAGCTGACCATTGGGGAGTAAATATTAGTGCATTACTGCCGAGGTCGGGAAACAGCAATTGGATGAGTAGAGTTTAAATAAATACGGATCCACAAATTGCATTTCCGCTGAGGCGTGTAAATATAGTGCTTTTCTCTAATATTTAATGCGAGGAAATAAAGCAAAATCGTTAAAATATTAAATTAAATGCTTAGGCACGGTTTCAAAAAGTTGCTCTTATACTTTACCGCGATACTTGTTTTTTTTTTAATGTACACGACACGACTCGTAATGCAATTTCAGTAGAAGTAATAATTTTAAAATAAAAAGTTAAATACAATGAAGCTTAGTATGCCTAAATTACAGATTAAAGCGCTACTGAGCGCTTTTTAGGGTTCCGGAGCCAAAATGGCAAAAACGGAACCCTTATAGTTTCGTCAAGTCCGTCTGTCTGTCTGTCTGTCCGTCCGTCTGTATGTCACAGGCATTTTACTCGAAAACTACAAGATGTATATCAATGAAATTTGGAGTACAGATGTCTTGTCAAAGCCGCTATTTAGTTTTGTAGTTAGACATGGCAAAACTATAAGGGTTCTGTTTTTGCCATTTTGGCTCCGGAACCCTAAAAAGGGGTGATGTCCCCTTGACACCAATGTCTGTCTGTCTATCTGTGACATCGTAGCTCTCAAACGGATGGACCATTGGATCTTCCATGTGAAAATCCTGGATTTTATTTAGGTACTGGTATTTATTATCCATCTTCAATTCCACACTACATAAAGTTCTACCTCAGTCACACCGTCTGTCGATGAGGCGCGTTATGTGCCAGCTAAACGTTTCGCAGTTAAGTAATAACCAGCTTGACTCAGCGAGAAGTTGGAGCGATTCCTAACGAGTTCATTATTTTCACATAATACGTACGTGACGTGGGAAAAAAGATTATTATTTTAAAAGCAAGTCTGCTTTGAGTGGATGGATTTGAGTAAGGATCTCCGTCCGAGTAAATTTCTGTTTTCACTATCCTGCGGGAACTATGCAATTTTCTGGGATAAAAACTATCCTATATTCTTCCCCGGGACTCAAACTATCTGTATACCGAATTTCATCTAAATCAATATAGCGGTTTAGACGTGATGAAGTAACAAACAAATAAACAGACTTACAAACTTTTGCACATAATAATTATTATATTAGTGGGATATATTATCTTAGGATAGCAACGTAGGATTTAGAAAAACGGTGTAACGATCGCATATGTGCCCATGAGTATGTATAATTAAATTTATGTCAGCCATAATTTTTTTCTAGCCGAAATGGTTTTTTTCTGAAATTTTTAAATGGTCATCTAGAGAACTGTAGGATAGATTACGTAGGTTTGTTTTATAAAAATTCTGAACAATTAAGAAATTCAGAAGAAAAAGAGTAATGACAACTACATTACGACAAACATTAAATTATGTTTACAACAGTTATGCGAGCCGATATAAGCCCTGATCGTAAAATGATTTTGGTCAATCAAGGTAAGTAGCCGATAAGGCCACGCTCCGTTGTTTTCTTGGACAGTACAAAAGTCAACCTCAATCACAAAGTAACATCAAACAAAATGATAAGTACGATACTTTCCCAGGGTCATAAATCGCGAAGTTTACTAACCGCAGATCTAGCCCTTTGTCAGAAGATAGGTATTATCGTCTTGCCTCAGTGGTTGCCTTTTGGGAAGCCACAAAAGACAGTTCTGGCAAGAATATAGGGGCCCCTAAAACTTAACAATAGTACGATGTTCTGATAGAACTGGGGTGAAATGTTTTTAAAAGCTTTTTCACTTTTCACGCTCTAAAAATGTTATTTAGTCTCTGCATATCGGGACTAAAGCTCCTTATTAATCTCTAGGGATTAAAGTAATTTTCTTTTAATTTACTCTGGAAACCCCTAAACAGCCAGTCACGGTGTTTGTAAATGGAGGATTATCGCCATTTTCATTAGTTGTGTATAGACAATTTGTATGGCGTGGCAATAACCTCAAATGATCAAATTTAACTTGCAAGATTTGACTACAGACAGACAAAACGACAGACAGACAACGGAACAGGTGAACCTAAATAAAAGCATGTAAAAAATTACCACTAGCTTTACAATAAAGGTAAACATAGCTAGGAAACTTGAATAAACCTACATATAAAGTAACTCAATGGTGTATGTGAATTAACAAATCCGCAGTGGGCTCACGTGCGGTACTACAACAGTAAAATCCCTTCCATTCTGAGAGGAAGCCTGTGCACATCTAAGGGACGGATATAGGCCCAACAGTATTGCCATCACATCCACATCTCGAGAAACTATTGTTGGTAAGTGATTTTTAGACTCTCGTAAGATATCTCTCATTCGATTCAGTGCAAAAAATTACATAGAAAATGACACCTTACTTGCCTACTACTACTTGCCTGTAAAATTTTCATTTTCGAAGCGTGGCCTACCCTGGAAGAGGTTAGGACGTTTAAATTTTGGTAAGATTTGCCAGATCCTCATTTCTAGTGCCAAGATAAAAGTTATAAACAAAGTTTCATTGACTTACATATTTTACCGCCAAAATATGCAATTTTTCCTGTACTAAATGATTAATACTCAAATCAAGTTTCATATCTTTGGACTGAGCAGTTGAAATTACAGGATTTGACATGTGGACATCTGAATTTCGTGAGACTGTCGAAAAAAATAGCTTTTGTGATAACACAAAAGCTATTCGGCTCAGGAAAACGAGTAATACCAAGCTCTAGCTCTATGTTCAAATCTATCTGACAAGCGAGAAAGTATGACACTCACAGCAGTGACGTCCCTGTGAATATTTTCGTAATAATTTTATACACTGAATGATTATTAGATGTTCAAAGTGTACCGCGTTACAGGCGTGTTTAAAATTTGAATCAAAATTTCAAATGAAAAACCTTTTAGGGGTATTCAGATAAAGTGATCTAACCATCTGTTGAAATATTTGGGAATCATTTTAGCGTGGCACATTACATACTGTCAAATATAGTCATGAAGTTAATGCAATTCGAATTCGTTTAGGACTGAGTGCAGCTAGACTTTAGAGTAAAATTGCTCGGTCAGACTTTGAATAGTGTCTTGAATGTAACTCATTAGTTATCGGCTTATAAAAACTTGTTTAAGAATCAAAAGCTACTGGTACTATTCATGATCTTAACGATGTTCCTCAAAAATTTCTTTTTCGAACGTACTGAAGTCGTTTAAATATACTTAGAACTGTGAAATTTATCCAGCTTGTAAAACATAAAAAATACAACCAAACTCATCCAATTATTGGTACAGTAAGACATTTAAAATTAAAAAATATATACTAAGAATGAGGCTTACATTATTTTCGAAAATTAAAGGAAAATAGTATAAAGATTGGGAAACTTAAGTATGCTGATAATTTCATAAATTAAGTTTTGGTCATGCACATAGAGTAATAAGAATATTAGTGTAAACGATTATATATATTCATATTGAGAAGGGTTAAATCTTAATATTGATAATTGATGAATTCCACGAAGTATCCATTGGTAAAAGTTTTGGTTAAATATATAGGTATGTTATGTACGAAACGAACTTCGCTACACTTTCGGGCAGTACGTTGAATCAAAGTAGAACGTCCGTTTCTGATACTCAGTGGAGCATATAAAACACGTTGCATACTCACATTCTGGCACAAAGAAACGAACATTCCACTCATAAATGGCATTTAAAACAAACCTGTTACATAACAATAACACCCATAAATGACACAAAAAAATCCAAAACAAAAAACAACCAATACACTTGAGTTTGTAATTTAACCACAAAAGTAACACTTAAACTATATTGCTTTTGAATTTCGGAAGGATATTTTGAAACCACAGAGAGAGATAGATATAGAGAGTAAGCGAGAGACGTGCGCGTCCGAGAGCATCCGAAACAACACTGGGCTACGGAGATCCGTAGCATCTCGTAGCCCGTAGCTGCGCGTAGAGCCTCTACGAAATTCTCTTTGAGTTTTGCCCGTTCCATATTTTGTTTTAAGGTTATGAGGATTGAAAATTGAACAGCTCACTATAGAAATTAAAATTGCTATAGTACCTATTTTAATTTAAGTATTTTAACATGTAACAATTAAGGTCTTTGTATTGAGAAATAAATGATTTTTCTATAGTTTAAACTGCATTTTGCCCATTGACGTAACTTTATTTAAAACTTCTTAAGATAAGTGTGCAGGTGACAATAGTTTATTTCGTACGCCTAGAAAATCCGCGTTTATGTTAATCTTTTACTGTACACGAATAAACAAAAAAAAATATTGACAAGATTTAAAATACCTGTACAAAGGTTAACTTGTACCTTTAAATGATATAATGTAGAGATTACCTGTAGAGATCTATAAGTGTGTATAAGTAAAGTCAACCTTTGAGTGAATGGAAGGAAAATATGAAACTTACTTAGTACACAGATAGCTAAATAAAATATATGACATATTTTATCCCGATATACCTTCGGGATGATATCTTGATATATACCTAAGCTTGAAGACATGAAGTTTGGCAAAAATGTTCTTAAGCAATGTTAACGAAAAATATAGCTTGTAATTTTTGTAAATTTAAATATCCTGGAGAATTCATTCAACCACTAGACTTAATAAGTCGAGTCAGCAAAGCTATATGACATGACTAGCTTTAGCCCACGGCTTCGCCCGCGTGGAATTCGGTTATCGTGCGCAGTTCCCTCGGGAACTGTGCATTTTTTTGGGATAAAAAGTAGCCAATGTCACTCCCTAGCCCATAAACTATCTCTATGCCAAAAATTACGTCGATCCGTCGTTCCATTATTCGTCGTTCATTCGTTCGTCGTTCTATTATGTAAGTACACAGTTATGCAATAAAGTTTATTTATATTTATATTTCCGTTTCGACGTGAAAGACGGACAAACATACAAACAAACACTCGTGCGCATTTGTAATATCAGTATGGATTTAATTAGAACAAAGTTCTTATTGGGTCACGGAAATATAAAGTTAAATATACACGAGACGTGGTCACCATTCAAATTGGATAGACATTAAACATGTACTGCGGGTCGCATATTAATTCTAATCTGTGAATAAAATTACACGTTTGTTTTTGTCGTTGCGTAAAGTAAGGGTTGTGTACGAAACAACACAACTCAGCATTTTGTTTTAATGTCACCAGTTTTTTACAAGTGCTATTTTAGTCTGTGCATATCGGGACTAAAGCTCCTCATTAATCTCTAGGGATTAAAGTTTTTTTTTAAATTTAGGTTGGAAACTCCTAAACAGCCAATCACGGTGTTTGCGACTGGAGGATTACTCGTACCGCCATTTTAAGTGATTTTCGATAGACAATATTTAGGGCGTGGAAATAACCTCAAAATGACAACTGTGCGAAAATATTTCAAAAACACAATTTAATTTCGTGAAACACAATTAATCATTATGAATATGAATCTGTTCAATTATATCAAGGATGAATTCATTTAATTATGCATATTAGGTACCTACAATTATTAGTACTTACCTGTTTTTCGTCTTAGTTACAGTTTGTGTCCTTGCATTAATCAGAAAATAATAGTTTAGGCGTTTCAACTTCCGAAAATAACAGATTTAAAAACAAAAAAGTAAATACTAGACTCAGAGACTTGAACTTGATATCTCAAGGATCTCATGCTTTCTTCATTTAGTTGTCGAATTATCTGAGCCAAAGGTGATGGTCACGTGACCACACGAAATAGTCGATACCTATTTACAATAGTTTGTTTTTGTGACACTGACTCACGCACCCATATAAGATGTCACTACATGCTCGCTGCGAACACTGCCAGTTGTACTCATACAATGGTAAAATGCATCAAAATTTACTGCATCACGCTGCATTTTTGATGCGATAAAGTTTCTTTTTTTTGTATTTTGCTAGAGGAGCATATCCATAATTTACTATTCTCAAAAAATCCTCTAAGAAAACATGTCTGTGGAAGCTATGCGCGTTGTCCGAAGGTTTGTATGGAAGAGCAACCCCCTTAAAATAGTTTTCAATTTTGAAACTGTTGGCATAATATGCAAGCATTTAATTAAAGCGTCAATTTACAAAAAAAAAAAAGAAAACCCTCGTAACAATTTTGTCACTTCAAAGTTCAATATCTAAAAAAGGGCTAAACCAATTTTGACGAAACTTATCTAAGAACCATCGTTAAAAAACCTGCTTTCAAATAAATAAAAAAACCGCATCCAAATCGGTCAACCCGTTTAAGAGCTTCGGTGTTACAGACAGACACACACACAGACATACAGACACACATAGCGGCCAAACTTATAACACCCCTCTTTTTGCGTCACCTTGCGTGCACGAAATTCTTGCAACTTTTCCTTGCGCTGTGCTAATAAACGTCTAATAGTTATGAGGTTTAACTTAGCGGTGAAAACGCTCGAATATTTCACCTAACGAGAATCCCAAACCGGTGCCAATACCTCGGCCCAAATTAAGACGTGGTCGCAGAAAGCCTGAAAAGGCGCGTAATTGCGGCTGAAATATTCAGCGACGACGGCCCACGACGTCACACGGTACCGTTAGCAGATGAAATGCTGACATATAGATAGGCAGTATTAATCTAAGACCAGGGGGGCTCCAGCTATAACCAGGTGGACTGGTAAAATTCTATATCCAGGGGGGACACAGTAGTGACATCCTGATAGTCCGGCCAGGATCTCCGCAAGACGGAACTCTTCAACGGTTTATGGCGTCGATTTGAAATTTGGTATACAAATATAGTTTGTATTAAATGATATTGTAACGGATAACTCACGTCTTAAATCGAGTTTAGCTCGACATGTTTCGGGCTATTTCGTAGCCCTTTTTCACAGGAGCACGCGACTCGGCGGCAGCCGCAACACGCGCACTACGCGCCACCGCTCTGCTCGCGCGACTGCCCCTTACAATAGCATTTAATATGAGTGAGTCTCACGGTAGTTTCATGTTCAAAATATAGTTTGGGTGACAATGCAAGTGAAATCGACTAAAAGTACAGTCAGCAAAAAAAGCTTGTATTTAAAATGTTTTTTTACCAAAAACTTATTTCTATGTTGGTTAGGTCGTAATCCCCGTACATCCCCCGTACATTAGGTAACAATCCATACTAGTAATATAAATGCGAATGTGTGTGTGTTTGTCCGTCTTTTGTGATGTGATTTTTGGCATACAGATACTTTATGGGCCCGAGAGCGACATAGGCTACTTTTTATCAAGGCGAAATGCACATTCCCGAGGGAACAGCGCGCGATAACCGAATTCCACGCGGGCGAAGCCGCGGGTAAAAGCTAGTACTTACATATGTAATATTTATACATCTTTAATTTTCGTAAGTGTATTGCGTAGGTACTAGTTTAATATGTTGCATCTCAGTCGGCAAGTTAGTTTCATATGCATTAGGCCACGACATTATTAAATTATAATACGAGTATGAGAGAGATGAAAGCTCTTCGTTCTACGGCTTTGCATGGGATATTGTATGTCCGGGATTATCATTCATTGCACAATGTTACAGTGAAGCAATCTAAGTATACAACTGGATAAATCAACTTTTTCTTGTTTGTTATTCTGTCCCGTTGTCCAAGAGAAAACAGTGACAGAGTTACTTAAAAAAATGCTTTGATATATGCGACTAATATGCTTAGGAGATAGTCTTTAGATTAATGAGCTTGTAACTACGAGTATGACAAAAATGTATACTCGATTAACTTTAACCACAGAAAACATATAGAAACTCGTGGTTTTAAAGAGTTATCCAGGGGACGTAACCATGGCAACGAGGTACAAGAAAAAGTTGATTGACCCATTTGTATCAGTTTTAACTGATTAAAGTTTAACAAAATTAGCCATAAATATTTTGTACGGGTTTCTTGTTTTGTTGTTTCTTGCGTTTGTGCTATAACAAGAGCATAAAGCGTGTCATTTTATCCGGGCCTTTATATTGCCACCTGAGCCGCTACGGCGAGGGTGGATAGACACGTCGAGGGGAAAATGGGTTAATGCTCGAGTTTTACTTAGTGTAAACACACTCTGCTTTTCACTTCGATTGCGAGGAGATGAAATAAATAGGAACTGTGGAAACAATTGTTTACTTACTATGTACTTTTTATTTTTTATGGATTACTATAAAATATAGTTAGGTATATTTTTTAGTTTTATTTTATTTTGATTGATTTTAATTACTTTTTAACCAACTGCGAAGATGCAGGTAACTATGTATGTACGTATGTGTATTCCTATGTCCTCTCGTAACTACTCAACGGCTAACCCGATTTTGATAAATGATACGTCATTCGATTCGTCTTGATGACGCGAGTGCCACTGGGTAAAATTCTTGAAAAATCAAAATGGCTGTTTTTTGGCGCCAAAATGTGTCATCCCCGATAACCCCCACATACCAAATTTCATCGATATCGAAATATATATATTTCGGGGATCTCGGAAACGGCTCCAACGAATTACAAGAATTGCTCGTTTAAAGGTACCATAAGTATACATAATAATATGAGGTTACCAACATAGCCCGAAAAATTGTGTAACTGAAGTGGCAGTGGGCGGAGCACATTGCTCGCAGGACTGATGGCCGATGGAGTCAGAAGGTTCTCGAATGGCGTCCGCGGACCGGGAGACGAGCTGTTGGTAGACCTCCAACAAGATGGAGCGACGACCTAGTTAAGATCGCGGGATCGCGCAAGCACAAGACCGGTCTGAGTGGAGAGCCTTGGGGAGGCCTATGTCCAGCACGTCTTTCGGCTGACATGATGATGATGATGATGATGATTATAATAGCAGTAATATTTCTTTAGCAAATTGATGCGAACGACGAAGTTACATGCGGAAACCACTGTGTTACATAATGTCATACCTATAGGTAATAACTAGCCAGCCAATACCCATGCAACTGCGTAAGTCTGTGAGTCTGTAGCTCATTAAACAACAAACCGCATTGTCCGTGTGTGCTAAACCATAATCGATAATAGCCACCGGCGATTCACACTATGCGGATATTACATAGAAAAGGTGCGGTGATAGTTGGAGCGAAAATACCATCGAAATTCTACTAATAACACAATATAATACAATAAATATAAAATACAATGACTATAATGTACACCAGAAATATTAAGCGATACAGAAAACAGGTACATAGAGAGAAAATTACAAGGTAAGCAATAATACCAATTTTAGAAGCTTTTATTTAGTTTCACCTGTCCCGTTGTCTGTCTAACTGTAATCAAATCTTGCGAGTGAAATTCAACCAACTTTCAGTAGGTTGACTTGAAATTCGGTATACTTGTGTAAACGTGCAAAACAATACAATAATCTGGTAGTGACATCCTGGTAGTCCGGCCAGGATCGTCTCCACAGGACGGAACTCTTAAACGGTTAATGGCATAGACTTGAAATTTGGTATGCAAATGTAGTTTGGATGACAATGCAAGTACAGTTAACAAAAAGTACAGTCAGCAGAAAAAGCTTGTATTTAAAATGATTTTACCAAAAACTTATTTATTAATCATAGCTAAAACGATTGCAAGAAAACTCGCTTTCACGTAAGAAAACCACATTGAAATAAGCCCCTCCGTTTAAAAGCTACGATGCCAAAGATAGACAGACATTGGGGTCAAACTTATAACACCCCTTTTGTGGTGCGGATTCAAAATACTTATTATTCGTATCAAATTTAAAAACAAATCGAATCCTTACTGAAAATTCGTGAAATTTGGCTTGCACGACGATACTTCAACTAGCCACAGACTAATATTGCAAGTTCATAATAGTCTGTAACATGTATAGAAGCGAATAATTTCGCCTATATTAACCCTGACTTGGCAAGCCACTGAGCTGTATGCGCTAAAAACTTGTCCAACTGTCGATAATTAAGTCTTTTAACAGGTCGCAGTAGATACACCTCGACGTACCTACTGAAGGCAATGCCGTAGTTGGTGCGCCACTGAGCCTACACCGTGCCAACAAAATTTCTAGGAAAAATAATTCAAAATTGCTCTGCGATGCTCTTCGTGTTTGGTCTACGTTACAAGCTTTTGATTAACTTGCAACGATAGCGAAAGTTTGTTTGTAAGTAACAAACAAATGTGTACGAGTATTTGTTTGTTTGTTTTGAAGTTTGTGTACCATTTTCCAACCGCTTCCTTTTATTCGGTTGAGATAAAATTCGGTATGTTAATAAAATTTTGTGACAATACAATAATTTGGTGCTACTACCAGTAGTATGGTGGAATACACCAAATTCCAGTGGTCGGTTGATTTAAATAAACACGCAACTCGCAGATGGATGACATCGCAAGTAACTACATTCAGCAGTAACCTAACCTACCACCCAACATAGAAAAGTTGAAAAATCCCTGATTCTGTGATTGAATTCAACACAACTGAATTTAATCACAGGCGTTATACTTCACGATTCTGTAATTATTTTTTAAAAAATCTCATACATAACCGGGAATCGAACCCGGACAAAAATTGGGGCGAAAAAAAAATTTTTTTTTTTTTAAATTTCAATCGTCCTGTTTATTATTATTATTTTATTTAGGCTGCTGCTGCCTTCGGAAGCTTCGTCTCAGGTGTTCGTTACATAACTTAAAGCTCGCGATAATGATAATTTTTACCGCGGGAAAAGCGACTCACGCAGTCTGTTTTTTTTTTATTTATAAACGCACTAGAAAGAAACGAGATATTTAGAAATAGATAGAATAAAAGATAAAGATAGTATCGTGAAGTATAAAGCATGAGTAAATTAATGTGTGGAATTCATATTGTGCAGAATCGCGAATAGGAAAACAAGATTGCGTAAGAAATAATGACTGTGTATCATTACGTATGTGATTAAATTCAGTTGTGTGGAATTCATATTGTCAGAATCGCGAATAGGAAGAAACAAGACTGCGTAGAAATAATGACTGTGAAGCATACGCATGTGATCAAATTCAGCTGTGTGGAATTTTTTTGTGCAGAATCGCGAATAGGAAGAAACAATAATGGCATAGAAACCTCGTATAATCCGTTGTCATTTCAAAGTTTAATATTTCAAAAACGGCTGAATCAATTTTAACAAAACAAAGCTGAATACCACAGCGAGAAAATTTAGTTTTTCTTCAAAAAAACCGCACCGAAATCGTTTTATCCCTTTAAGAGCTATGATGTCACAAACAGACGGACAATCATTGGCGTCAAAACAAACCCCCTTTTTGCATCGCGGGTTAAAAAGTGAATCAAACATATAAAGCTAGATTTAAAAAAAAACTCATTCTCTGGTCTCGTAGTCGAAGATTACTCTTGAAATTAAATTAACTTAATACCAACTTATTTTGTTATGAATCGCCGCAACAGCCCCAGCGCCCGAACTGGCGGTCCTAATCTATAAACCTCAGCATTAATTATTACTCACGGAAAGCTCTGAATAGATAATTGGATCCCAGAGCCATTTTATGGAGTTTTTTTTTTTCTAAAAATTGAAATCTTTGATAACAGGATAGAGCACGTAGGGATAGCTTGGAGATCAAATTTTTAATTTAAATTCTAAGATTGTCAATTTTTAGATTAATCCTATATAGATTAATGTCAATTATACACAAAGAGACTATTATATATGTAGGTACAGGGTGGCGGGGGGCAGGAGAATTATGTTCTTCTTTCAGGCTTTGTTTATGTAATTTGCCACATAAGTTAATTTTCCAGTTTCAGTCAAAGTCAAAGTCAAAGTCAAAAAAAATATCTTTATTCAATTTAGGCTATAACAAGCACTTATGAATGTAAAAAAAAATCTACCACTGGTTCGGAAAAACCTCTGCTGAGAAGAATCCGGCAAGAAACTCAACGAGGTATATATTTTTTTTAAACAGATTTACATTATTATTAAATGATACGTATACATCATCTAAGTATTTAACACAACTATATTTTTAACACAGTAGGTTCGCTATTTGAAGGGATCGCTAATGCGGATCGGAATTATTTCCAAATATCCCTGTCCATGATATAATCATTAACTTTATAATACGCCTTTGATATTAATGTCTTCTTGACAATAGATCTGAATTTTTTATCCGTTTCATTTATAAGTGTTTCAGTGATTGTCATTCAAACTACATGTCCGTACCAAATTTCAAGTCTAATATAAATTATAACTAAAAACCACCACAAAATAATTCGCATTCGCGTAAAAAAACCGCTTCGAAATCGGTTAATCCGCTTGAGAGCTACTATACCACCCCTTAAACTTCATAAACTTGTAACACCCCTCTTTTTGCATCGGGCGTTAACAAAAGTGATGATGGAAATGATTCCATTCCTTCGTGTTACATCATGTTGTAAACTACTTGTTATCAGATCTCCCATATCTAATTTTAGGGGTTACATAATGATTCAACGACAATTTTTGCGCAGATTTTCGATTGGCAGACATCGTTTCGCCGAGTAACGGTACGCCAATGAATTTGTACGTAGATGTATTGTTTCGCAGACTAATGATTCGTAACTCAACCTTTCGTAGACTACACATTTTGAGCGTTTGCCCAAACAATTTTTCGCTTTCTTTCTTTCTAAACCTGATGCCATGTGATAACTCTGCCTATCGTGTTTCGGCGAAAAGTTGTTCGGTTAACTGAAACAATTACGAAACAAACAACTGACTAAACGTAAATCTGCATATCGCTATTCTTTCTACTGACTTCTCGGCGAAACGAATAATAGGCGCAACGAAATTATAATTAACGTTGCTCGGGCAAAAAAAAAATCCAATAGTTATCTGCGAAACGAAAATGTGCGTAACGACAGGTCACCAATTTTAGACTCTACTCGGGACGGTAATTATTTAATGTAAGGGTTTTTCATTCATACAACTTCATACATACTTACATACTGAATGGGAAACTCGAGAACTGCGAACATTAATCACTACATCAAAGAGTTGAGCTGCATTCATGCTAAATCGGTTATTTACTCTTGAGCAGTTCCAAAGATAAATGCGCAACCAATCCTTGGGGTTATAGGTTGATATTTAGCAGTGGCGTGGCATCAGATATCATATCTCCGTGGTAAAGCCGATGTAAAGATCGCTTACATCTTTCACAAATCCTATTTCGTTCCTGTAAGATGATTTCACAAATTCTATGAACGCTGTGCCACCGATATTTAGATACCTTGAAGTCCAATATAATGCAGCTTTTGTCATTTATTTATTTGCTAGTGTTTACTCGCGGCTTTGCACGTGTTAATCATTAGGGTCCATCTGTTTAATTGAAATTCCGAGATTTGACTTAAATGCCGCGGGAAGTCCCAAAATTACGTCGTGGTATTCATTGACGTTACAGCAGTACCAAATGTTATGTAAAAAATGTATACGTGCTATTTGTGGACTACCAAATTATAAATCTTGCAAACCTCTGTTCAAAAAGCTGAATATATTGCCTCTACCTTGTTTATATATTTTAGAAATTTGTATGTTTGTAAAGAAGCATATGTATTTATTTAAAACAGCTGATAGTAATTCAAAAAGAGTACAACGGAATCCTGGGCGTTTGGTTTATGACCACGTTTCTAGGACAGCATTATATTCAAACCACTGTTTTCGCATGTGCATAAAGATTTTTAATAAGTTACCTAAAAGCTTAAAAGAGCAACCTCTAAATAGATTTAAAAATGCACTAATTAAGATCCTTATTCAAAAATGTTCGTATAATGTAATAGTTATTTGTGCAACAAGAGAGCAAAGTTGTTTTTTGTTGCGAGTGTTGATTTTGAATCCCGAGTAAGCGAAGGATTCTATAATTGAATCACGAGCGTCAGCGAGTGATTCTAGGTTAGAATCCTGAGAACAGCAAGGGATTCATAATTATATACGAGATGCAAAAAAACTTTGCTCTCGTGTGACACATACAATTTTTCACCTCAGCAGCGAGAACATAATTTAAATGTAACATAAGAATAAAACTACATATACCTGTCTGTTTACAAAACAAACACATTTTTTTTAAATAGAATCCGATTATTAAGAAACAAACATAATAATCACATTTAAAACCATAACAAAGTGTCCAGTAGGTATACAATACAAATCTCATACTCATTACATGCATTGTAATTTGATCTTGTACTAATGTCACACTTTTTTTTAATACTGCAAAAAGCGTCATCTTGGGGTCATTAAAAAGGTTGGACAATAAACGTATAATTTATTATAAATGCTATTAAACCTTTAAATATGAATTTTACTAAGATTTATATTACATAAACATTAAATAGATTTGTTAAAAATTCATACAATTTAACAAATATTTATTCCAACTGTAGAGGCAGTATACGGAATTCTTTTATAAAAAAAAAAACAAGAGAAGCGGCTTTCGTGCAACGAGGTTGCATACTTTATTAAAAGATCGGGAAAATTTACATTTTGGAAATATTTCGTTGTCATGTAATTTATATTTATAATACCAAAAATTTAATTTAAGATTGTAATCAACACATTTGATCCTATCTCTCGCTTTTTTCGTGTTGAAGTGAAATGACAGATCAAAGTAAAGTTCAAATATTTGGAATTTAGTGAGTAGACCCAACACTGTACCCAGCATTTAAAAAAATAGTATTTTATGCAACAGTTGTATAACAGGGTTCAAAAAAGGCGAGTGGCGTGAGTTACGATGTGAGCTTTAGCGAACATCGTAAGAAAAAGACGCCACGAGCTTTTTTTGACTTACTTATACAACGTTGCATACAATACTTTTTCTTCGACTTGGGTACTTACTAATTATAATACAAAATTACAGAAAAAGTAAACTTGAAATGTTTTCATACTTTAGTAAAAAGTATCGCAACCGCAAAGAGAAGGTAAACAACAATAAACAAGTGAGAAATATGAAAACGTCAAAATATGTCTAAGTTAAATGTTGTTATTGATTAACGTTTATTTGCCTGTGTCGATGTTAAAAATACGCATTACTTAAATGTTGGCAGGCTATGGATTAGTAGGTTCGGAAAGTTTTTATCTGTATAAAAACCATATAAAATATGTAACTGGCACCTTAGCGTATCCGAACGTACGAATTAAGAAAAAAAAAGTAAGTGATTGCAGCATGGCTACTACGAAAGTCCGTCTGACACGTATACTATTTAATATGAGAGCGAGAGGGACGGTACGATACGAACTTCAATTTTTGAACTTCAGAGTAGGCCCTCAGTATCGTTTTAGCAACATTACGATACAGTGCTGTTATGGGGATTGGACAATATAGACTTTTCCAGAACCTTGTTATGTATGTTGTTATATTACTGTTCGTGATTAAGTAAATCACATATTACAGTATAGGAGTAGAAAAATAATTAAAAAGTTACTTTGTCTCACGGAGTGAGCAAAATGCGATTTTGCTCACTGATTTCTCATAGCAAAACCTGCCTGTTTGAGGTGCTGAGGTGAAAAAGAATTCTTCTCTCAAGATATGTTTTAATAATACCCAAATATTTGCATGCTAGTATTATTTAGTACAAATAGCAGAATAAGTTACTTTATTGTCACATAACACCTAAGAACATCGATGTACCTACTTATTCTATGCAAATAAACATTATATTCTATTATATCCTATTCTATGACTCTGACCCAGGGGAAGAGGTTTCGAAATCTTATCCCAATCTTGAGGGAATATCGGGATAATGTAGGGTGAAAAGTATCGAGATAGTGTATCTTCGTACGAAATCTTACTAATATTATAAATGTTTGGATGTTTGGAGATTTGGGTATTTGTTATTCAATCACGTTTAAACCGCTGAACCGATTTAGATGAAATTCGATATATAGATAGTTTGAATTCCGAGGAACAACATAGAATAGATTTAACCCGGAAAATGGCATAGTTCCCGCGGGATAGCGATAAACGAACATTACGTGGTAGAGTCGCGGGCAACAGCTAGTTTCATATAAATTCGTAGTTTTTAACCCCCAACGCAAAAAAGGGGTATTATAAGTTTGACCGCTGTGTGTGTGTGTGTGTGTGTGTGTGTGTGTGTGTGGTTGTATGTCTGTCTGTCTGTGCCACCGTAGCTCTTAAACGGGTAGACCGATTTGAATGCGGTTTCTTTTATTTGATAGCAGGTTTTCTAGCAATGGTTCTTAGACATGTTTTATCAAAATCGGTCCAACCATTTTTAAGATATTGAACTTTGAAGCGACAAAGTCGGGGGTTTTCCAACTTTTTGTTGGTTAGGTTATATCATGAAGGTGTAACAAACATTCCAGGTATTGTGGGGTTTGCCATGCTGTGAACGCATTTAGTTTTGAAAAATATCTTCCGAAAGGATCGAAACTAGTCGGACCCTTTTTACAAGCTTTTATTTAGTTTCACCTGTCCCGTTGTCCGTCTGTCGTCTGTCTGTAATCAAATCTTGCAAATTAATTTTGACCAACTTTCAGTAGTCAGATTGACTTGAAATTTAGAATACTTATGTAAATCGCGTGACAATACAATAATCTAGTAGTGATATGCTGGTAGTCCGGCCAGGATCGTCTCCGCAGGACGGAACCCTTCAACGGGTAATAGCAGCCACTTGAAATTTGGTATGCAAATGTAGTTTGGGTGACATAGACAGTACAGTCAGCAAAAAAAATGTATTATAAACCGGCCAAGAGCGTGTTGGACACGCCCAAAAAAGGGTTCCGTAGCCATAATTTCGTATTTTATACGGAATCTTCCAAGTTTAGGTATATTTTACACCTTAGGCTGCTATTTAAGTGTAAAACTACTAATAATTCTGTAGATTTTAGAGGGGGGGGGGGACGCTCGATTTTAATGAAAATTTGCACTTTAAAGTTGAATATTTCGAAAACAAATCACTGAATCGAAAAATTCTTTCGAACGATATCCTATACTATAGGGTTGGATGAAAAAAAGTCACCCCCACTTTACGTTAGTCCCTGAGCAAAGCCGCGGACGGACGGACAGACAGACAGACAGACAGACAGACATGGCGAAACTATAAGGGTTCCCTTTTTGCCATTTGGGTTGCTTGCATGCTTGCACTATTTTTTTCACATTTGAGACCATGCTTGCCTGATTTTTGGTTTGCATGCTTGCTTACATGCTTGCTTGCATGCATACTTGCTTAAATGCTCACTTGCATGCTTGCGATCATGCTTGAATAGAGCCTTGAATGCAGCTTGAATACAGCCTTGAATGCATGCTTGCTTGCACTATTTTTTGTATATTTGAGACTATGCTTGCTTGATTTGTTGTTTGCATACTTTGTTGTATGCCTATATGCTTGCTTGAATGCTTGCTTGCAAGCTTGCTTAGATGCTTGATTGCATGCTTGCTTGCATGCATGAATACAGCCCTAAATGAATGCTTAAATGCATGCTTGCTTGCACTCTTTTTTTCACATTTGAGACTATGATTGCCTGATTTTTTGTTTGCATGCTTGTTTACATGCTTGCTTGCATGCCTGCTTGCATGCTTGCTTGCATGCTTGCTTACATGCTCACTTGCATGCTTGCTTGATTGCTTGCTTCTTTGAAATGTTTATGGTTCACGCGAGCGAAGCATGCTCACTTGCAAGCTTGCTTAGATGTTTGCTTGCATGCTTGCTTGCGTGCTTGCCTGCGAGCTTGATTGCGTGCTTGCTTGCGTGCTTGCTTGCGTGCTTGCTTGCGTGCTTGCTTGCGTGCTTGCTTGCGTGCTTGCTTGCGTGCTTGCTTAATTGCTTGCTTCTTTGAACTGTTTTTGGTTCACGCGAGCGACGCTGCGGGTAAAAGCTAGTATTACATAATCGTCAGTTGAACCGTTTCATTTTCAACCGAAAATGTTTGCATTTAATTCTTTCCACTTTCAGACAAATTACACATACTACAGTCAGTAAAACGAGTTAAACTCTAAGCAATTTACACACATCTCTATTCTCAAGGAAATACGATCAAGTGTCATTCATTTAGAACTCGTCGACTGTTTGTATCCACGTTGCTAACTGTAAGGCCATCGCCTCTACTCCGGGTTTAAGTGCAGCAATCCATCTTTCAGCTGTCAGAAAGAGCCCAAAGATAGATTGATAGCTGCATCACAAACGTCTATCGCCGTATATAAATTAAGTATCGAAATTTATCGGTGTTGATTTTAAAATCTACAAGTATTATCAATCAATTATAGAATTACATAGGTGTTTCAGACCTTTTTAACCCCCGACGCAAAAAGATGGGTGTTATCTGGGGGCACGGTAGTGCTCCCGCCAAGTCGAGCGCGAAGCGAACACTGCCGTACCATCCTTTACTGGAACCATTTCGTCGCATTTTCAGGCCCCTATTTGAGAACCTCTGGATAAGACCAGAACGCAGAAATTTTCGTCATCCAGTAAGCTATAATCACATACTCAAAATCCAAAATTTCAAGTCTGTAGAACATTTAGTTCCGAATAGAGCGAAAGCAAAGTTTCGCATTTATGACACTCACTCACTCACTCACTCATGATCATCAAAATAGAACTAGTACTTCCCATAAACTCAGAGATTGGTTTAGATTTTAGCGGGGGGGGACGCTCGATTTTAATGAAAATTTGCACTTTAAAGTTGAATATTTCGCAAACAAATCACTGAATCGAAAAATCGTCTTAAAAAATACCTTTTTTTAATTCTTTGTTGTAGTTTTTCGTCGGCATAGTTTACATATATATCCGTGCAAAATTACAGCTTTCTAGCATTGATAGTCCCTGAGCAAAGCCACGGACGGACGGACAGACTGACAGACAGACAGACAGACAGACAGACATGGCGAAACTATAAGGGTTCCGTTTTTGCCATTTTGGCTCCGGAACCCTAAAAACTAGCCAAGTCTCAATGGAGCTGCTTGTTTATCTCTAAAAAGTAATGAAATCTAGACAAAGTCGTGCCAAGTCTAAGGTTCCTTACTGCGATTTCTTTATATTGTCCGCGTATTGAGTCTCAACATTTACTGGATAAGACTTAAGACTCAACATTCTTTATACGTGAGTGGGTACAAGTCAACGGCCAAGTCACAACATTAACTATAATAATAAAGAAATCGCAGTAAGGAACCCTTAGACTTGGCACGACTTTGTCTAGATTTCATTACTTTTTAGAAATAATTTTAGTGGGATAAGTTTGACCGTAATGTGTGTCTGTGGCACCGTAGCTCTTTAATGGGTGGACAAATTCGTATACGTTTTTAGGGTTATAGTTTCACCATGTCTGTCTATCTGTCTGTCTGTCTGTCCGCTTTGCTCAAGGACTATCAATGCTAGAAAGCTGTAATTTTGCACGAATATAAATATATGTCAACTATGCCGATAGAATGGTAGGTACAATAAAAAATTAAAAAATAAGAATTTTTTTAGGGTAGTTACCTCGCATAGACGTAAAGTGGGGGTGATTTTTTTTCTCATCCAACCCTATAGTGTGGGGAATCATTGGATAGGTCTTTTAAAACCATTAGGGGTTTGCTGCGACGATTTTTGATTTGTTTTTTTTGCGAAATATTCAACTTTAAAGTGCAAATTTTCATTACAATCGAGCGTCACTCCCCCCCCCCCCCCGTCTAAAATCTAAACCGGTGGGTGGAAAAATTTGAACAAATTCAGGATGGTAGAAAGTATATCAAACTTTCAAGGAATACTATAACGGCTAAGTTTGCTTGAGAATTGTTAGTAGTTTCACTCTTAAATAATTTGCCTAAGGCATAAAATATACCTAAACTTGGAAGATTCCGTATAAAATACGAAATCCTTAGAAAAATATTACTTAATTTTTTTGTAATGGCTACGGAACCCTATTTTGGGTATGTCCAACATGCTCTTGGCCGGTTTTTTTATTATTTTAAAACAGGTTTTCTAGCTGTTTTGAAAAATAGTAAGGTTTCTCAAAAACTTTTTTGAGTGTAGATTTCCGGAAATAATCGCTCCCAAAGTAGCAAAAATTGTGTCCCCCCCCCCTCTATCTTGTTTTTAATTGAAAGCAGGTTTTCTAGCAATGGTACTTAGACATGTTTTTACCAAAAGCGGTTGAGCGATTGGACTTTTTGTTGGTTACGTTATTTAACAGATTTCAATAACCTAACCAACAAACAGTTAGAAAACACCCGACTTTGTCGCAACGTATATAATCTTTATGCCCTGGACTGTGCAATTCATAAAATATTGAGCTTTTCTGTCAACTTTATAGTCTTGCCCTGAACAAGAAAACAAATATTATGGGCAAATGTTTGGGCGACGCGCTTAACATAATGCGGTGCCACGAGGCGAGAGGGTAAACATCCAAACAAGGTGACGTCATTGGCGTCTCCACATCGACACAGACCCATTTGATGAGTTTCGGGTTCTGAAATCGCTTTATTTTCACCTTGTTTAGACCGATGGAGGTTGGGAGTTAAATCTTTATTTAATTTAATTGTAAATAATGTACGTATTAAGTAATGGAATAGCAGTAGGGGAGCAGTAGAAGCGGGCTGGGCCCATAACCTAATGAAACAGTCTAGTTTTCGGCAGACAAAACTTTATTTAAAATAAAAACTAACTATAAACAAACCAGAGTGTAATTTTCTACAGAAACAAACATTAAGGACAGAAGCGGTGGGTGAGTGTGAAATATAAAAGGGTTCTACTTCCGGAGATTCACAGTTACACATAAATTTGCACAGAACCCTCAGTGCGTGGATCTAATTCGCACTTGGACGATGAGGTAGGTATAAGCCCTTGAAAGCTTGTTACATTTTTAAAAAGTTGTTTGTTAAATGACGCATTTTCCAAATGTTACTCAGCCAACTTACAGAATACAGAGAATCTACCAACAACAGCCACAGAATACTAAAGTTGCTGAAATAAATCATAGCAAATAGAACCATCCCACCGCCCTGTCAATCTTGGTGGCCATTACACTGCCAAATAAATTCCACGTTTTTTTTCTTCGTAAGGCGTTAGGGTTGGCTCAAGCTACGAGCAAAAGGAAGGGATTGCTTTTAATCTTGATTTTAATGTATCTAATCTAGAGCCCAGTTAACGCCGCGAGTGAATCGGACATTAATGACTTAGTTTAATTTGGTATCCGTTCATTTCGCAACTGTAAATATTTCAGCGTTTATTTCAGGGACTTCGTGTAGAACCTTTAGGTTAGGTTGGTTTTGTAAAAAACCTAAAATATTTACAGTTTCGGAAATATTAAACAGTTGCGAAATGAATCAGGTTGCCAAACGTTAGTAGCAAAACATTAGTGAACCGTTTAATCGACCAACTTCATTATTTATTTCGGAAATAAATGGTGAGCTGTCCGTACAACACCATGAACCCAAGACCTCCTGGGGTACACATATACCTATACATGGACTCTAGTTTACCTTGACTGGACTGCCTAGACTGAAACGCAAGAGGTAAATGCTCGAAGGATGGATATGTTTCAATATGGCTAGTTAGCAGCTTAAAGTCTATGAACATATCTCTCTCTTTAACCGTTCACATCAATGTTGCCACGGCGTTGCCATGGCGACAATTCGCGGGGCCCATTCAATGGACGGCCAGTCACCGCCTACGCAGTATGTGAGAGATTAAAATAGTAAGAGACCCCTATCTCAACCCTATAGCTCATTCCATGTCGCTTCCTACACAGCAATAATTTGGCAACTCTAGAGAACTATCCGCTAGTATATCCTCAATGGCGTATTAGGGATAGGTCTCCATAGTTGCGCCCATCTAACTTATCTGTTCACGCAACGAGCTATGGAGAGAGTTATGCTTGGAGTTTCTTTGCACGATAGAATCCGGAATACGGAAATTCGTCGAAGAACTAACGTCACCGACATAGCTGGAAAAATATGCAAGTTGAAGTGGCAATGGGCGGGCCACATCGCTCGAAGAACAGATAACCGTTGGGGAAGAAAAGTCCTCGAGTGGCGACCACGAACCGGAAGACGAAGCGTTGGCAGGCCTCCCACCAGGTGGACTGACGACATCGTGAGAGTTGCGGGACCGGTGGATGCAAGTGGCGAGTTGTCGTTCATTGTGGCGTTCTAAGGGGCAGGCCTTTGTTCAGCAGTGGACGTCTTCCGGCTGATGATGATGATGATGATGAATTTATATATTGTAAGGCATCAAAGCTCTCTTCACATTGGCTTCGGCCCCATCAATGCCTTTCAAATGACCCCCAAGGACTCGTACAACAATGATACAAGTAAAAGCTTGTAAAAATCCGTATCTCCCCCACCCTGTACCAAATACCTATCTCTCGGAATGTAACAAGGCGCAAGCTCGCACTATAAACAATAGCATTGGCCTCCCACATCCACTGTTGTGGCGGAAGGGCGAATGTTGTGGGGGTCGCAAACGAACGCAACTAACGTAACGAACACGACATTTGAAACATTGCCAGTCATTATCAAGCTCAGAGACGCTCGTAGATTAATTTAGTCGAGTCTGAATCGCGCACCGAGGGTTCCATACAAATATTTTTATTTTATGATGTACCTAACTAAAAATTATGCTTTTCGCAATTTTTCCTTTATTTGTGCTATGAGACGTTGCTTTGTAGGTACCAAATTTCAAGATTCTGTGCTCACGGGAAGTAGGTACCCTGTAGGTTTTAATTCCCTTGCGAGTGTCGAAAATTTAAGGCTTTAAGGGACAGTAGACGAGTATTTGATAGGAATTCCAGCTTGACACCTCCACGCGTTCCTGAGTCAATGGGTCTTGACGGACAACAAAGTGATCCTATAAGGGTTCCGTTTTTAGGGTTTCGGAGCCAAAATGGCAAAAACGGAACCCTTATAGTTTCGCCATGTCTGTCTGTCTGTCCGTCCGCGGCTTTGCTCAGAGACTATCAATGGTAGAAAGCTGTAATTTTGCACGGATATTATATGTAAGCTATGCCGACAAAATAGTACAATCAAAAATTCAAACAAATTTTTTTTTAGGGTAGGTACCTCCCATTGCCGTAAAGTGGGGGTTATTTTTTTTTCTCATCCAACCCTATAGTGTGGGGTATCGTTCGATAGACTAAGACGATTTTTCGATTTAGTGTTTTGTTTGCGAAATATCACCCCCTTTTTACGTATATGGGAGCTACCCTAAAAAAAATTTTTTTTTTACTTTAAATTGTACCATTTTGTCGGCATACTTTACCTTTATATCCGTGCAAAGTTACAGCTTTCTAGCATTGATAGTCCCTGAGCAAAGCCGCGGACGGACAGACAGACATACATGGCGAAACTATAAGGGTTCCGTTTTTGCCATTTTGGCTCCGGAACCCTAAAATTGATCTTCCATATGAAGCAGTTGGGAAATTAATAATTTAGGAAAAATATTTACGGACAAATGCCAGGATACCATACGATTGTATTTGAACTTGTAATAATAGGCAAATGGTAAATAAACGCATATATTTGTAAGGTACTATTAAACTATAACTACTACATAATTAAATCAATCTTGACATAGTCGTCACAAATTTCATCGAACCACATTTCTAAAAGCACTCTGACAATTTCATTAAATATTCGGGGTCCGATTCTCATCGATTCTCGGGTATTTCAACCCAAGTTTTGTTATGAATGGCTGTTATTCTGAGGAGTTCGCTTCTTTGGCATACATTTAGACGCAAAAAGATATCGATTGAGCGATTACCTAACAGTGGACACGGAATATTTTGAAGGGGCCGTGTACAGTTAACTATGGTATGAAATCCCCGGTTATTCAGTACAATATAATAGTAGATTGTTGAACAAGGGAGTAAAACAAGCCATAATGACACGAGATGTTTAGCCACCCGAGCAGAGCGAGAGTGGCTTTAATACGAGTGTCATTATTATTAGCTATAATTTAAATTCGTATATGAGAACTAGCCGACCTTAGGCTTTAATACGAGTATATTATCCTAAGTTATGAGATGAAATTATATTTTAAGTCCTTATGAAATATTTTACGTTGTTATAAATAAATTTCAGGACTGAACCCATTGCACTTGGCACCCATTTAGATCACATTTATTTTGTGGTTGAAGTCAACTACCAACGCAATATCATAATGCCTATTGAACTTAGCTCTCATTTCACGTTTATGTTTTGATGGTATATGTACATTGCATGACAATACAATAATCTGTCAGTGACATCCCCTTTCTTATTTTTCCTGTTATTCGCCTTTGTACATCTCATTATCATGTGTTCTGTTATTTTCATGTGTTTTTATGAACAACAAAGAGTTTTACAATACAATACGTCTCTGCAAGATGGAACTCCTCAACAGTTTATGGAAGAAATTTCGTACGGCAAAGTAGTTTGGATGACAAGGCACGAACAGCAAAAAGTACAGTCTGCGAAAAAGCTTAAATTATTATTATTTTTTTAAACTTTTCATTTGTAGGTATGTCGCGTAAGTACGCGAGAATACATACAAGTGTATGTATTCTGTGTAGCGATTAGGTTAAAATAACCTCAGCGCAACTCCATCAAAATGTGTTGAGCGAATGTACCTACAAAGCTTGACATACTTGTGCTCACGTAGAGCGGCAACACACCGTCCTAAGCACATATTGGCTGACAATGCTCGCTGCTACGTGTTTTTGGCCTTGTAATCATAATATTTGACCTCTGGCATTGCTTATTCTACGAGGATAAAAATCTGTTGATGATAAAGATAATATTATTATGTTCTGAACTAGAGCTCTAGGGTTCGTTTTATTTGCTCTAATATTTCTTTAATTTCATAGGTAACTTGGGTATAAAGAGTGTTATCTTAATGCATAATCTAACTTAACCAACCTAGAAAAGTTGAAAAATCCACGACATTGTTCATTTCAAATATCCACGTCTCAAAAACAGTTAAATAAAATTTTAGGGCTCCGAACACAAAGGGTGCCAACGGGGACCCTATTACTCAGACTCCGCTGTCAGCCTGTCTGTCCTTCTGTCTGGCTGTCCGGTCTGTCTCAAGACTATATTTTGAGCCGTAATAGCTAGACAGTTGAAATTTCCACACATGATGGATTTTCTGTTGCCGCTATACTTAACAACAAATACTAATACTAATAACAAAAAACACCGGCCAAGAGCGTGTCGGACACGCCCGAGATAGGGTTCCATAACCATTATGAAAAAAATCAAGTAATATTATGTGCGTCATAACACAATTAAAACACTTACTACAGTTTTTAAATCTATTACCAGAAAAAGAGCGTCTCTTCACGGCACTTACGTCCTTTTGTTGAAACCAATTTTCGTTGAAAGTATTTATTAAGCGTTACCTTTCCATATTTCACAAATTGATTATTTAACAAACTCTTTCTTAGACAAACCATCATATAACAAATCATTATTTGCCAAACTATTCATTTATTATTTTCGTCATTTAGCAAAACCACGTTTGTCAAATCAACGTTTGGCAAGAAAAACGTATAATAAAATGTATCATTTCATTAAAACAAGAATAATTTAGATGTGCCTGCCGCTCAGGTTAACTTGGTTAAACCCTAAGAAAAACCAACTTCTGCCAGTAAAGTTGACAACAACGCTCCCCTCCACCCTCCGCACTAGGGATGTGCACCGCTTGCACATGATTGTGTAAAAGCAGTCCCCTCTTGCTGCAGCAAATATCCCCGATGCACTGCAGAACTGTGGAAGCCCCATCAACACCCGGAAAGCATTGTTGTACTGAACACGTAGGGCGCTGTATTGCCTTTGCGCACACGCGATCCACAGACTGCTCGTATAAAAATTGGTACAAAAGGCTCTAAAAAGAGTCAGTTTTACCCCTGGTGAGCAACGAGCAAATCTGCGGGCCATCATGTTCGCTCTAACTGACAACGCCCTCCGTTCTCGCTCTATGTCTGCATTGTCGTTCAAATCCGATGTAACCACATGACCAAGATATTTAAAGCTGTTAACCCTGTTTAATGGCGTGCCATATAAACGTATCGGTGGTACAGGCGGCAGCGACTTACCTCGGACCTGAAAGACCATACACTCACTTTTCTTGACATTATAATGCAAGCCATGACTAAGTGCATACTTTTCGCAGATGCCCAGCAGTGTCGTGAGACCACAAGGTGAGGCACTCAGTAGCACCATGTCGTCCGCATAGCTAATGTTATTTAGACAGACACCATCAAGTCGGCAGCCGACATAGCTACTAAGCTCCTCAATCAACGCATTGACATACAGAGCTTGGGTGAGGTAATTCCCTCCTGCCTCACCCCGCACTCCAACCTGTACGGCTCCGAATATGAATTCGACCATCGCACAACGTTCGCCTGGTTAAGATACCAGAACCTAAAGATACGATACAGCTCTGTTGGCATACTTATAGTTTCGCCATATCTGTCTGTCTGTCTGTCCGTCCGCGGCTTTGCTCAGGGACTATCAACGCTAGAAAGCTGTTATTTTGCACGGATATATAAGTAAACTATGCCGACAAAACGGTACAATTAAAAATTAAAAAACAATTTTTTTTTAGGGTACCTCCCATAGACGTAAAGTGGGGGTGATTTTTTTTCTCATTCAACCCTATGTTGTGGGGTATTGTTGGATAGGTCTTTTAAAACCATTAGGGGTTTGCTAAGACGATTTTTTGATTCAGTGATTTGTTTGCGAAATATTCAACTTTAAATTGCAAATTTTCATTATAATCGAGGGTCCCCCCCCTCTAAAATCTAAACCGGTAGGTGGAAAAATTTGAGAAAAATCAGAATGGTAGCAAGTATATCAAAATTTTAAGGAAAACTATAACGGCTAAGTTTGCTTGAGAATTATTAGTAGTTTATGACTAAATACATAAGGTATAAAGTATACCTAAACTTGGAAGTCTCCGTATAAAATACGAAATCCTTAGAAAAATATTACTTAATTTTTTTGTAATGGCTACGGAACCCTATTTTGGGCGTGTCCGACACGCTCTTGGCCGGTTTTAAAGATGTAATCGCGACTGTGCGTTTTATTTTTGAGTAAGGGTTTTAAATGTGATTATTATATTTGTTTCTTTAATCGGATCATATTTAAAAATTGATTGTTTTTTAAACAGGTAGGTATATGTGGTTTTATTCTTATGTTACATTTAAATTATGTTCTCGCTGCTGAGGTGAAAAATTGTATGTGTCACACGAGACCAAAGTTTTTTTGCATCTCGTGTTTTTGAATCCCTTGCTGCTCTCAGGATTCTAACCTAGAATCACTCGCTTACGCTTGTGAATCAATTACAGAATCCTTCGCTTACTCGGGATTCAAAATCAACACTCGCAACAAAAAAACAACTTTGCTCTCTTGTTGCACAAATAACTATTTCACAGTTTTTTGTATTCGTTAAATTTTTTGATATATCAAAAACACTTTATATTTAAATACAAAACTCTGTTGTACAAGCTGTGCCATTTCCAAAGTCATAAATCCATTTGATACATAACATGGACCAACTCATGCAAAATTCAATGGGATGTTCAGTAAATTCTATAGCTATCTCAGGCCTCCTCTAGATGTCGCTATGAATCTAACATCAGCTGTGATAACGGCCCGACATCTATGAATTATGGAACGACTTGGCCGAGAATTTAGACTTTAGTTTTCAAAATTGATGGCCGAGTTATACAGCGGCGTTGAAAATTTTAGATAACTGAGCATTTATTATCTTGAAGTTTCGCGATTTCAACTCTTAATCACTATAAGTCCCGAGACTTGTCTTATCACGTGAAAATACATTGTTTTAAAATGCTTCGTCCTTTCGGCCGACTTAGAGCGATCAGGGGTAGGTTGAAGTAATGTAATGCCACGCGAGGTGGCTCACGACTCAGTGGTCACCCGGCTTTATGATAATTTATAAATGAATAGAGTTTACCCACGGCTTCGCACGCGATAACTATTCGATCTGGTAGTTACAATTGAAATTCCAGGATTTTACAATATTCCCCTGAGAATTCCCAAATGTTGTATCGTGGTCTTCATTGACCTCGTATCCTATGATGTTTTGTGGACTAAGTTGCAGGGATCTGGGCTACCGCCAGAGTTAATCCATCTTCTCAGGTACCGGTATTTAATCCAGGATAACCGTGTGAGGTGGGCGGGAGAGGCCACGGAACCGAACAGGATGGAGTGTGGGGTGCGTCAGGGTGGTCTGAGCTCGCCCTTGCTATTTTGTCTGTATGTGGACGCACTCCTCGAGCAGCTCGGCGGCACACATGTCGGCTGCCATGTTGATGGCGTATGCCTAAACAACATCAGTAACGTGAACGGCATGGTGCTGCTAGCTCCCTCCATTGGCGCACTCCGTAAACTTGTAGCTGTATGTGAATCCTACGCCTCTTCACACGGTTTGCTGTATAACGTAAAAAAGAGTGAATTTATGATTTTTAAGGCTGGGAACAAGTGTCCCACAGTTGTACCGCCTGTCCAACTGAACGGCATCGCCCTTACTCGCTTCAAGTATCTCGGGCACATTGTTACTGACGATCTGAAGGACGATGCTGATATGTAAAGAGAGCGAAGAACATTGTGTGTGAGGGCAAATATGCTGGCCCGCAGGTTCGCTAGGTGTTCAAACGCAGTCAAGATTACACTGTTCAAGGCGTGCTGTTCTTCCTTTTACACCAGCAGCCTGTGGGTCCGATATACCCAAAAGTCATACAATGCTATTAAGATTCAGTACAATAACGCCTTTAGGATGCTGATTGGTCTGCCTAGATGGTGCAGCGCATCAGCCATGTTCGCTGACTCACGCACGAGGCGCGCCGACGGGTTTGCAGCAATTTCGCGCAAAAAAGCAGCGTCACTGCTGAGCAGAATAAGGAGCAGCCCAAACAGCATCATCATCTTCGGGACGCTAACATCGTGCTTCTATTACGTGATTAGGACTTACCCCAGGGTCTTTGTACTGATGAGGGGTGTCTTCAGATTGAGGAAACCATTCAACCTGTTCAGACTCTTTCCACCGCTTTCTGAAGACTGATCCACTCTGAAAAGAAAATGTACGTTAGCTTGGCTTTTTACTTCAACATGTTTAAATTAAAAGTTACTTTTCTTAATAAATGACTTTAAAAAACCGACCAAGAGCGTGTCGGACACGCCCAAAATAGAATTCCGTTGCCATTACGAAAAAATTAAGTAATATTTTTCTACGCATTTCGTATTTCATACGGAATCTTTCATACTTTAGATATATTTTATACCTACGGCTGCTATTAAAGAGTAAAACTATTGATAATTCTCAAGCAAACTTAGCCGTTATAGTTTTGATTGAAAGTTTGATATACTTTCTACCATCCTGAATTTTTAATGAAAATTTGCACTTTAAAGTTGAATATTTCGCAAACAAATCACTGAATCGAAAAATGGTCTGAAAAAAACCCCTAATGATTTTAAAAGACCTATGCAACGATACCCCACAATATAGGGTTGGAGAAAAAAAAAACACCCCCACTTTACGTCTATGAAAGGTAAATTTTTTTTTTATTATACCATTTTGTCGGCATAGTTTAATTTATGTCCGTGCAAAATTGCAGCTTTCTAGCATTGATAGTCCCTAAGCACAGCCGCGGACGGAAGGACAGACAGACAGACAGACATGGCGAAACTATAAGGGTTCCGTTTTTCCCATTTTGGCTCCGGAACCCTAACAAGATTTCAGACTTTTCTAGTTGATTGTGTTATAATAGCTACCTTCATATCAAATTTCAAGATTTTGAGTTCACGGGAAGTACCCTGTAGGTTTTGATTCCCTTGCGAGTTTCGGAAATATGCAGCATAAACGGCTGCATCTTTTGATTGCGTTGGCTTAGAAATTGGATTTTTTCACAGCTCTAAGGGACAGTAAACCTCAGTATTTGATATAAATTTCAGTGTGATACATCCACGCGTTGCCGAGAAAAAGGGTCTTGACAGACAGACGGACAAAAAGTGATCCTATAAGGGTTTCGTTTTTTCCTTTTGAGGTATGAAGCCCTAAAAAACCGCATCCAAATCGGTCCACCCGTTTAAGAGCTACGGTGCCACAGACAGACACACTGACACACATAGCGGTTAAACTTATAAGTATATCACCCCTCTTTTTGCGTCGGGGGTTAAAAAACGTAAGTCATAATAAAGCTGGAATAGATTTCATCCGTGGCGCCATCTATTTGAATTTCCATGGACTCCCTACTCATCGGGTTTTCTTAGTTTCAGAGATACGTAGCAACGCTCAACGGTTCTTGTGTTGTGATACAGATGGCGCTGGAGTGAAATGCAGTAGTCTCAGGCAGCAGTAAGCAAAATTACGACGGAGTAATAATTCACTTGAGAATTCAGAGAGCAACCGTTTCTTTGCATCTATACCTACTTAAGAAAACAGAACAAATCATTGATACAAGTTTTTTGCTAAAAAACTTCATTTCTATCTTTTTAACACCCTTAAGCTTAGTTTAGACTGCGAAACTTTAGACGGATCCAAGTGAAACCCCAAAATCAGAGACAGACAGAAAACAGGACATGTGAAACTAAATAAAAGCATGTTATTATCTTTCAAAGATTATTCATAACTAACAACTTATAGCACGAATAGTTGTTTCAATGTACTGTCATTTTCAAATGCGTTTCACGTTTCATGCCTTATACTGATGAATGATGATGATAACAAAGTTATGACTCATTATTTTGATTGCAGCTACGAAGCTAATAATACGAATGCGGATGGAATATCAATATTACAAGCTTTTATTAAACTTCCAATGTATGTGTGTAGGTACCTACATTATTATGTATGTATGTGCGGATCAAATCTTGCAACCGACTTTTGACCCACTCTCAGTGATCAAGTTGACTTAAAATTTGGCATATTTATGTACATATGTCTAATGACAATACCCTCCTGAGCCCTTGCGCAATTTATAAAGGACCAATTAGCACTAAGAATAACGAACGAATGTACTTTATAAAGTACAAATTGTTCACTAAATAAATAATTCTCAGAATTTTTAAATAATATTCAAAATAATAAAGCAGGTGAACCACGTATAGGTCTTAAGCTCTAAGCCTGTTAAAAAAAGTTAGAACTCAGGAGGATACATTAATCTGCAAGTAAAATTCTGGTGGACCGGCCAGCATCGTCTCCGCAGGACGGAACTCGACAGCTGTTAATGGTGTCAACTTGAAATTTGCTACGAAAATGTTAAATATTTATTTATTTTATTATTTTTATTCGACTGGATGGAAAACGAGCAAGTGGATCTCCTGATGGTAAGAGATCACCACCGCCCATAGACACCTGCAACACCAGGGGTATTGCAGATGCGTTGCCAACCTAGAGGCCTAAGATGGGATACCTCAAGTGCCAGTAATTTCACCGGCTGTCTTACTCTCCACGCCGAAACACAACAATGCAAGCACTGCTGCTTCACGGCAGGATTAGCGAACAAGAATCCGATCATAATGCAAGTACAGTTCGCAAAAAATCATTATGGATAGATATCCTTGCCCGTTTGCACGCAATTTGGTATGAGAAGCTTTTTGTCAGGAGTCAAACTCAAACTCACAACATTTATTGAAGTCCATGCTTCCACTGTAGGTTCACAACTTCAAACTGTCCCCAAACTGGAAGCAAGGCTGTGTACGTGTGACTTTGTCAAATCATTGTGCATGTGGACAGTGAACATTAAATATCTTAGGTTCGTTGTAATATATTAAAAATCGATTGTGCTATATTCGTGAAATTTGCGGACACGGCCAGCCTTAGGGATCTCATAAATAGATAAATGAAGAAATTTCCAACGTTAATGCTTAGTTTAGTTACGTGAGTCAAAAGTGGCTCCAAATGTGTAAGTGGCTGCCGCGTGTGTAAAACTGAGAAGGCAGTTTCAAAATTATCTTCCGTTATCTGGGTTGACGTATGTAACACACTGTATACCTAGTATAATTGATGTAGGGCTGGACGCACGAGTTAGGGGCACAAACTAACGAACGTATCATGTTGCGGATTCCCTGAGGGCTCAATTCAATTAATATGCTCTGTATTGAATATAGAACGTACTCGTATAAGAGAGTCATCTGGTAAATAAACTGCGTTTACAGTTACAGTAGTTACAAATAGCTTAATGAACATACGTATGTTTTAACAAAAATGTATTACAAGCTTTTACTCGTTTTTATTATCTGTTGTTGGTCAAATATAACAAGTTAATTTTGACCTACACACTTCCAGTGATCAGATTGACTTCAAACTAGTTCTTACATATTTATGTAAGTAGTTCATTTATTCACAACACAAGATACAACAATATGATAGAAAACAAAATAAAAACTACATGAATGTACCTAACTATAAAAATAAAACACCATCTAAGAGGCCCTCCTGCGGCATAAACCCCAACACACTGGCGGCATTACCTCTGTGTACAGTCAGAGAAATTCACTGGGAGAAGTAATTATGTAAGTTGCACGACAATCCAAGTGAAATGAACACGCAATACAGTCAGAAAAAAAAACTTTCATTAATAATGTATTTTTTAACAGAAACTTATGTTAACTGTACTTGCGGCGTCATTCTTATATGTATATACCAAATTACAAGCCAGTATTACGTTAAATTTTACTGCCACAATTTGAGCTACGCTTGTAATAAATTAAAACCAGCCTTTACTGATGTGAATCAATACATCTGGCATTTTCAATATTGTATGAATAGCGTCCTGTATTAAATTCCAAACCTACACTGGCTACAGAAATTCGTATATAACCACTAGTACAGCTTTAATTACCAAGTGTTCCTAACTAAATAGTTCCTAAGAAATCTTGAAACTCACTTAAGCTAGAAAATTAGTTGCGAACAATCCATTGGCGCCCAAAACCCACTAGCGTTAGAAGCTCCGAAACTTTCCATACATACTTTGCGATTGCGAAAGTCAAAGTAGCACTCTAATTCCAAACGAAAAGGTTTTTTATCAACTGTATATGTAACTTTGTTACAACACAAATTTATCGTTACAGCTGGGTTAATGGAACTACGCCTCGAATCCTAAAGGCTTAACGGTTTCATCAGCACGCAGGAATTAGCTGGTTTAAGTGCCACGTTTTATAGCTTCTCAAGCGATCGAATTTCGACCTTATGCCTTGAAATTACGATCAGTGGTAACTGAAAATATGAGATGGTACGGATAGTTTGTCATGTCAATAGTATGCCACATCATGGGTGAGTCATACCTTAAAATACAAACTAATTGAGTGATAAATTAGTTGACGAATTATTCTGACACCTGACTAATGTGGAAATTCGTCGTTATCCGTGACAACCAGAAAGCATTCATTAAACACGGAAGTGTGCGTGTGCGGTTTCGCTACTCTTTTTAACCCCCGACGCAAAAAGAGGGGTGTTATAAGTTTGACTGCTATGTGTGTACGTGTCTGTCTGCGGCACTGTAGCTCTTAAACCGGTAAACCGATTTGAATGCGGTTTTTTTTATTTGAAAGCAGGTTTCCTAGCGATGGTTCTTAGAAATGTTGTAACAAAATCGGTCAGCCGTTTTTGAGATATTGAACTTTAACGGTTAAGCTTCCAGACGAATACGGCTAAAATTTGTTTCATAGATAGACACGGGTCAAATAATACCGTAATCGGAACTAATCACGCTAACAAACAACCGCGTTTCGACTACATTTCAGTGGCTGTGGTCTCGAGTACACGAAGAGTCTATTCCACTGACCACTGTAATGTGGTCGAAATGTCGATGTAATTTTTACTCGTTTGTTAGCGTGATAAGTCCCGATTTTGGTATTGATTATTACTTAGTGAAATTGTTTGTTAGTCAAATTTCTTGTAATAGCCATTAAACCGCCTTAAAAAGCTCTAAGTAACAAAAAACTTTACCTACCCTTCTTAATACAGGCAACATTGAAACTTGGAAGTGTACCTAAGTCAATATAATCCCCTGAACCAAAGTTTTAAGTCACGCCGTAAACATTTGTTTAATTATGTGAAGGGTAATTTAGTGTATTCGTCCTAAGTTACAGGTATAGCCTCCCAAAATACCTTCTTATCCTAAGCTTACATCATAAGGGAGATATCTTCATTTGGAGTTTGTTACATCGGTTATGATGAGGCAGTTTTATAAAAGTCTATTTCTACTTTATAACTTAAGTTATTTACATCAATAAACATAATCAAAAAATCTGTTTAACACAATCTCGCATATTTTGTATATTGACGACTTTATGGGTCAATCTTATGATTACCTATACATTTTAAAACAATAAATTTAGCTCGCGGGTCTCATCATCGTCATCAGCTGAACAAAGGCCTCACCCTTAGAACGCCACAATGAACGACAACCCGTTACTTGCCACCACCAGTTGCCCGCAACTCTCACGATGTCGATAGTCCACCTACTGGAGGCCTGCCAATATTGTACTATATTCCGGTTAATGGTCGCCAGTCTAGGACTTTACTCCCCAACGATTACCGCCCATTGCCACTTCAACTTGCATTTCGTCGAGCTATGTCGGGGGACTGGGTTGATATCACTATTATTTACATGCGTTCCGCTAACGTCTGTCTGCGATAAGCTAGATAAGTATGCTTACGATAATGTATCTGCGATCTGCAGCACTCACAAGTTTTACGAAATTGTTGAGATATCATATTTTTTACGTTTTCAATGTTACTAATAATATCCAGCTGTTCTCCTGCACAGTTCTCATTTCCTAATCAATTTTCTTAAAATTTTGTAAGCAGGTTCAATAGTAATTTTCGTCACTGATCCTGAAGTCTGGATACAAAGCTTTGACAATAACGTTGAAGGAAGAGAATAAGTTTTTAATATCGGACTGGAAAATTCTACGGAAGATTCTGAGACCGATTCAGAGAGAAGACAGTCTGGAGGGTGAGAAAAAAAAAGGGAAATCGAAGATCAGGTATATGTGCCCAATGTTATTGAAGAGACCATAGCGCCCAGAATCCTACGGCTTGGACGACCTTGTGGATGTAGACCGATTAGTCGTCCCGAGTCCCAACAGCAATTTTATAAATTGTTTTAATTTGCCGTACCTTCAGATGAATAAATAATAATTCTATTAAAAACTTTTATAAGAGGATTATTATCGAATCGTAAGATTTTATTACACAGTTTCATAGCTACAAGAGAAACTAAGGGTATTGACAAACCTCTTGTTTCATTAATCAAAACAGATTAAGGAAGCAATCGATTGTGTAGCAAGAAAAACGTTTTGATTACGCAATAAGAGCCCCAACCATTCTTTATTCATTGTAGACGCGGAAGGTGGAAGTTTGAAGTAGGTCAGAGAGTTCCTAGCTACGATTTATAGAGGTTTCGTATAACGTTACACTCAAAGTGTTGGATCATTTATCTTACCTTTGGTTAGACATGGGAGTCTAAAGCGTAATAGTTCGGGAAATATTTTTCAAATTCTATTACCCATACTAATATTATAAATGTGAAAGTGTGTGTGTTTGTGTTTGTATGTTTGTCCATCTTTCACGTCAAAACGGAGCAACGAAGTGACGTGATTTTTGGCATAGAAATAGTTTATGGACCAGAGAGTGACATAGTCTTCTTTTTATCCCGGCAAAATGCACAGTTCCCGAGGGAACAGAGCGCGATAACCTAATTCCACACGGGCGAAGTATAGCCGAAGAAGTATAAACATACACTGAACTTAAACTGTACCTAATGATTATCTTTTACAGAAATAACAATAATTTCTAGTAGCTCTAGGTGCCATAGACTTCGTGAGTGTTTCAAAATGGCTGAACTATGATATTTCTAGCATTTTCATCCCTTATGACTGCGGTAAAAAAATATATTTCATTTTTAATAAAAGCTTTTTTTGTTGACTGTACTTGTATTGTGACCCCAACAAGTCGATGCCATCAACCATTGAAGAGTTCCGTCCTGTGGAGCCAAACTACCAGGATGTCATCATTGGATTGTCACGCAGTTTACATAAGTATACCTAATTTCAAGTCAATCCAAATACTGGAAGTTGGTCGAATTTAACTTGCAAAATTGGATTACAGACAACGGGACAGGTGAAACGAAATAAAAGCTTGTAAAAAAGATCCGACCAAAAAAAAACATGTACCTAGTTGTCGAATCCGTTGAAAAAATTCGAAAATCAGCTGGGCACATACACAAAACATAAAACACAGGAAATTAACAGATAACAAGAGAATGAGAAAAGGGTGAATTTATTTCCCTTTTCCAAAATGCAAAGGGATTTCTTCCAACTGGAACTACGCCTAATGGTTAAGTAACCTTTGAACGATGGACAGGACATCAGAAACGAGAGTGGTCACTACAATGAAAAAAAATTAACCTACCGTTTTTAGGGGTCCGTAGTCAACTAGTAAACCTAAAGTATCGCCATATCTGTCCGTCCGTCTGTCTGTCTGTCTGTCCGCGGCTAAGCTCAGAGACCGTTAGTATTAGAAAGCTGTAATTTGGCATGAATATACATAACAGTCAAACCGACAGTTGTAGAATAAAAAAAGTAAAAAATAGCAGTATGAGTAGCATAGTATTTAAGACTAATGCCTTAAACAGTTTTAACTGCAACTTGGTCAGCTTTAACTTTTTATGTAACTGTAAGAGCGTCAAACGCTCTCAGGACAGTATAAGGCAGCTGTGTAAATCTTCGGACATAATTGGTCTGCAAGAAACGTGGTTGATGCCCTATGAGGTATCATTTCTTAGTGAAATTGACCACAAATTTGAGTATGGCGGAACTTCGGCGGTAGACACTGCGACAGGGGTGCTTAGAGGTAGGCCCTTGTGGCCAAGCTTTTGTGGAACAAACGTGTGTTTCGAAATGTGTCAGATATACAGTGTTCAAACCCGCGCATATGCGCTATTAAAGTGACTGTGGACCAAGGGTCATTTTTGGTGTATAGTGTGTACATGCCTACAGAAAAAATAGAAAACCTACCGGACTTCATGGATACATACGTATACGAGTACATGCCCATTTTGGTTAAAAAGCTCTCTGTAAGTGGACGCCTTTCTGTTAAAGAGAATAGACTAAATAATACTCTGTTTCTTTATTCTTTTTTCCTACAAATTACACAGCATTCGTTATAGGATTAACGATTTAGTAATTACATGGGCCAGGGGATCATTTTTCAAGATGATTACGGCATTTTCCTTGTTGCGTTGCTTTGAGATTGTCTTTTGATATAAAAGAATATTGTGATTCTTATGAATACCAATGCACAGTCCTGAATTAGTTATATCTTGTGTGATTAAGTCAACCTGGCCAAATTGAAACAACGTAATTGTTTAAATTTATTTTAAGTTTGGAAACCATTTACTTGCAACGTCTGGAGCTGATTTGGCTAACTCTTTATTTGAGAACTATAAAATGTATTCCCCCACGGTTTTAAAATATGCAAGTCGGTGGAAATCAAGTTCTATGCACACCTCCCGGTACTGAGTAAAATAGCCAACTTGATTTCACATTGCATCTCAAAAATTTTTTGCAATATAAGAACTGCGTTGCGAGACTTACATCTTTTTACCCGACTGCGAAGAAGGAGGGTTATGTGTTTGACGCGTATGTATGTATGTATGTATGTCTATTAATATGTCCTCTCGTAACTACTCAACGGCTGAACCGATTTTGATAAATGATACGTCATTGGATTCGTCTTGATGACGCAAGCGACACAGGGTCCATGAAACTCTTGAAAAATCAAAATGACAGATTTTTTGCAACAAATTGTAAGTTTTCAAAAAATGTTTGTTATTCAAATCTATCGAGTATAGTATCAAATGAAAGGTACTATTTAGCCCATTCTAAATATATACATAGTTTATAATAGTTTAAAGCTACCATTTTTACAGACCTATTAAAAAGTGTGAAATAAAACAATAAATAAATAAAATAAAAAAAGATAAAATTCAAGATTCCGATTTTTAAAAACACGAAGTTTATTTCGCCGAATGTTTTATTCGGAATAAAATATTTCGGAGCATTTGGGTGTTCCCCACCGCTGGAAAATACCTATAGGCCTCACCCAAAGAATGTTTCAATGAAAGGTCTTACGTCGCCTACATCCAATAGGTATATCCCATATCTTTCATACCTAAACATATTACAAAACTCATTCGTTTCATCTCCTAAACTAAGCCTCACTTTAGTATATAAATTTCGCGAATGTGTAGTGTTAGCGAAATATTTGAGGATTTGCAGAAATCGTCAGTCACTGCCAGATGTCGCCTCGAGCTTATCACCCGCGATATTAGCTAAGACGTGTGGTACAAGAAAATAGCACAATTGATACAAAACGAAAATTTGTACTGCTGATTCCATAGCCACTATCTTAACTTCTGTATCTACAGTAGAGTAACATGTCAAACTGACAGATAACCTACAGCCTAAATCACTAACCTAATCTAACTTATTTAATTTAAAAAGTTTTAGAAAAGTTGAAAAACCCCATTGTCATTTCAAAGTTCGATTTGTTCCTGATTCGTCATATTCCTAATATTGGTCATATCCCTAATTCGACACTTTCCTAAGTGGTCATATTCCTAACTCGTCATATTCCTTACTCGTCATACCATGTACATTTGCCTGCACAAAATTAATTATAATATTTAAATCCTTTGTCGTAAATGATAAGAACCATATTACAGTGCCAGAAAGAGATCAAAGTTTTTATTCGACAAAATCTTAGTTGTAGTCAAAATACCACTAACAGGATTTATCACGCTAAAACACACGAGTAATATTTACTTCGCCGTTTCAACCACGTTATAGTGGCCGTGGTCACGAGTAGACTGAAGTGTAGAGTGTCAAGTCTGCCTAGCAGTGCGAGTCCTTCGAACTACCCGCACTTGATCACAAAGAGTACCGAATATTGAAGCCAAGGTCTGACTTTGCTAGTTCTCATATACGAATTATAATTAAGTACCTACTAAAACTTTACAACTTGCGAAGGCTATAATACAATTCGTATATGAATACTAGCCAAGTCTAACCTTAGACTTCAATATTATTACATATTATCCTGTTATAAGAAAAAAAATATCTTAATTTGTTATATAATATTTCCTCAATTATGCGTCCAAAAACCATAGGCAATGACCAGCATTACGACATTGGATTCTATTATGAACACGGCTGTATCTTAATGAGATTTCATACATCATCACAGCACGGGGGGGGGGGGCGCCACGCCCATGTGCAGCAGCACGTCGGCCTCGTTTCATAAACCCACACTCGAAACACATAAACAAAAATTCTAAACTGAATAGTTTGCGCGAGAGACTCTTCCAAAGTGGTAAAATGTGTGCCCCCCCCCCCCCCTATAACTTTTAAACTAAGAGAATGCTTAAAATTATAAAAATATATTGATGTACATTACCATGCAAACTTCCACCGAAAATTGGCTTGAACGAGATGTAGTAAATAGTTTTTTTAATACGTCATAAATCGTAAAGTAAAGGAAACTTTTATATTATGTTACTTGCTGCTACGGAACCCTTCATGGGCGAGTCCGACTTGCACTTAGCAGCTTTTTAATTATATTTTGAATTGTTTTTTCAAGTTTCTTAATGCTCGGTGTGAAAAGTTGTATGAGCCATTCGGGAGCAAAATTATTTTCATCTTGGGCGTTAACACTTGAATCCCTCATTACTCGCTACGCTCAGGATTCTATTATAGAATCCTTCGCTACATTCTGGATTCAATGTGCGCCCTCGCCGTAAGTACACCATTTTGCTCCCTTGTGACACAAATACCTATTTATCCCGGAAAAATGCACAGTTCCCGAGGGAACAGCACGCGATAACCGAATTCCACGCGGGCGAAGCCGCGGGCAAAAGCTAGTATCGAAATAAAAATAGCCTGTGCATTATTCCAGAGATCCCGCTATTTACACATCAAATTTCATCCGAATCCGTCTAGCCATTTTAACGTGAAGAAGTAACAAACATACATTACTCAACACAATCCTCTCGAAATATTAGTAGGATCAGTCGGTTATCACCGTATCTAAGCTTCTATCTTGCGCCCAAAGTAGTAAAAGACGTATAATAGGCAGTATAGCGTTTTATTGTGATTCTCGCGCTCGCACTTAGGATACGATTTCACTCGTTCCACGGAACTTCGTTGAGGTACAATTTTCCCAAGGGACCAATACCAGGGAAATTTGGTAGGATGTAAGGATTCTGTAGGTGCTCGGGGAATTATCATGACTGAGTACAATCTTTTAGAAGTGACAAGGATAATGTGGTGAGGAAATTTTTCGGCTCATATTTACAAATAAACGAACCAATTATTCAACGAAGATAAAAAAAAACTTACAATGAACTAAAATAATTTCCTTGCTCACCCGCAGTCCAGGCTTAGGTCAAATCTAAATGTCTTAAAAAAAGTCACACGTACGCACTGATTACACAAAATAATATTCTTCAACACATCACAACAAAAATGTTCTCTTGATGTAGTAGGTTTTAATTAATTAATAAAATATTGAAATAAAATGTGCCTTCTTCTGGCGAGTTCAAATTGCCACTAGTTGCGCGCGCAGACCATAGCCAATACCTTCGTAGGCTGCGTTTCGTTTCAGTCAGACTTAGCGCAGCGCTTTTGCAAATTAAAACTAGAATAAAAAAGGCGATATATCGAACAGCATGTTTGAGAAAAGCACTTCTTTGCAAAACTCTTCTTCTGCTAGCCTTTCTTTCCCGGCCTCTGCATTAATGTACAATTTTTGAAAAGATTAATAATTTGAAAAAATGCTATAAACTAAATTACGACTTGTATGCTCTACAGAATAACAGCTTTCTAACACTGTACTAAGCCGTAGACGAATGGACAAGGCTAAATTATAGGGTTCCTGGTAGAACTACGGAGCACTAAAATATTTTTTTTGCAAATTTTATTTATGACTTGCCAGCGACTCCTTCCGCGTAGAATTCACTTCCCTACCCCGCGGAAACTATTAAATTTTTCGGGGTGGAAACCATCCTACGTCCTCGCGACTCAAACTTTCTGTATACCGAATTCCAACTAACTTGGTTCAGCGGTTTAGATGTAAAAAGGTTACAAACAGACTCAACTTTCGCATTTATGAAAGTGGGATTGAGAAACATACGCTGGTCGCAATTACCCGCCATACACATGGTGTCCAACTGTCCATCACTCGTATAAGAACAGCCATACATCTCGCGCCTCGTCCCATTCGGCGTCCCAAGGGGCACGAACGTGCCTATTACTACGTGAATCTATTTCCTCAGGGGCTCTGGAGGACGTGAAAAAAAATCTCATGAAAATTTCGCGTTGAATGTCCTTATTGTCGTTCTATGGGTTTTTTCCTCGATTAAACCGACGTTATAACGTAGCGAGTCCCTGCTGTTTTAGCAGAATGCGGCGAGCCGCGGAGGGTTATGTTTTTGACAGACTTCAAGACACACAACTGAGTAGAACGCTACTAGAATTGTTCTTACTTTTATTCATTGACTTTAATAAAAAACTCAGAACTGTCATTTATGAACCAACTAGCTTTAGCCCGCGACTTCGTCCACGTGTACTTTAGCTACCAGGGCATATGTTTTAATTAACCCCCGTTATAATTGTGATATTTGTATATGTGTGCATAGCGAAGTACTGCCGTAAACGATAGGTAACAGTTTACAAAAGTACTTCGCTATAAACAACATTTTTTACCAGTTTTGAAGCTAGATTATGAAAATTAAATGTTTTATGCAAAGCACGAGAGTAAATTACTTATCTCGTGTACTTCCGGCGAGAACCGAATCTTAATCTAGAACCCGAAGTAGGTATATTATTATATTCGAAATTGCACTGTACATAATATTTTGTAAATTATGTAAATGGTAAATAATAGATAATCACACAAATTTACGCTTATATTAATATTATTGGTTTTATTATGAACAACCCGATGCGTAATTATTAAGTTAGGTACCTACTGCATAATAATTTGCAAATTTAATTCACACATCATTTTAAATATCAATTTAATTTCCACATTATTTGCAGGTGTAAGGACCTTGTGCAAGGTCCGCCCGGATTGCTATCACCATCTTGCTCGCTAATCCTGCCGTGAAATAGCAGTGCTTGCATTGTTGTGTTTCGGCGTGGAGAGTAAGACAGCCGGTGAAATTACTGGCACTTGAGGTATCCCATCTTAGGCCTCTAGGTTGGCAACGCATCTGCAATCCCCCTGGTGTTGCAGGTGTCTATGGGCGGTGGTAATCTCTTACCATCAGGTGACCTACTTGCTCGTTTGCCATCCAGTCGAATAAAAAAAAATTTAGTTGTACAGTTTGTATGAAAAAACCCCTCCCCCATTGTCACACGGATCATTTTAAATTGTGACCAGCCATATTTTAGTCTAGAAATAAGGAATTCTCATAGCAACTTCCCCCTAATAAATCCAAAGCTACTTCTTAATTTTTAGGGTTTCGTATTTTCACAGATTATGTATTACTGTGGCCGCTATAACAACAAATACTAAAAATAAAATAAAGTTAAAAATTAAAGGGGGTCGTCATACAAGCAGTGTTTCATGCAGCGGTTTTTGGTTGCTAGGCTGCCAAGATGATGGCCATCAGTTGCTAGGGGCAACGCGAGTGACCCTATGTTGTTTTTAATGTTTAACTGCTTATTAATTTGCGATTTTATAAAACCTTCGATAATATAATAATTAATAAGTAATTGTCTCTAAGACAGTGGTTTATTTTTTTGTGCAGCATTAAGACTAAATAACAATTTATGATCCACACACCTCCGACACACACTACACACACTTCACAAAAGCCAACTTCAATAAAGCACTCACAGCCGCTGTATTTAATGTTTTTTGCACTAAAAAAATGTCAGTTATAATTAATACTAAGTAGCACTATTTATTTACAAGGTCAAAATTTAAAATCAGGTTAAGATTTTATTCATAATAAGTACGCGCCGTTCGGCTGAATTCCCGCGTTCAGCCACTTTTTTTTTCGGCGCATGGCAAGAGTCTAAAGCGCTATTCAGCCTCCGACAGGGCGACAGCCAAAGCCAAATTTAAAATTGTTCTTTATTCAAAATACTTTTACCTAGTGCTTATATTTTGGTGATATGTTTTTATTTACTTATAATGTAATGTAACTAGTTATGTTTGTTGGGGTGAAATTAATATTTCAACTTAAATTTGAAGTTGATCTTCAACCGATTGAGCTAAAATTTTGTATGCATGTATAAAGCCGGTGAAAATGCAATATTATTATGACGTAGAGCTGATCTGATGATCAAGTTAGATGTTGGCCATTGGAACTCTGTAATAAAACGACACGACCGCATCGATTTTGGTCTCATTTGATTCGTCTTGACGACTACCTACTTTGGTAACCAGGGGCAAAAATACCGCCAACAAAAAGCTTGTATTAGATTTTTTTACAAAAAAATGATTAAGTACTGAACTTTTTGTTTTTAAAACATTGTACGGATGCGGAACCCTTCATGCGCGAGTCGCTCGCACTAGCACTTGACCGATTTTTTAATTGTAATCGAGAACTTATACACCTATTTTCATACTTCAAAGTCCAGAAATGAGAAAATTCCATACAAACTTCTGTATCTTAAAAATATTGGAGATAGACAATTTTCTGGAACAAGAATTCATTTTGATTTCAATAACAATTTAAACAGCATTCTAAGTTTTTTTGAAAAATACCCTGTACAAATAAACCGGGAATCGAACTTATAAAGACCTTATCGTCGACCTTACAAAGTACTGTCTGTTGGGCTTCTACCACTCCTGCTGGCTCGCTAAGGCATTATTACGCATTACCTTGAATTTTGGGCTGTACAACCTAAAGTAAAACAAAAACTTGCCAAGTGCGAGTCGGACTCGCGTACGAAGGGTCCAGTACCATTATCTATACAACATTAGACATTAGCAAAAATTTTAAAAATCAAAACTCCGACTGCCTTAAATAAAATACTAAAAAGAAGAAAACAAGTCTATCGAGCTAGAACTTTTGTTAAATAGCTAACTTAAACATGACATGAAATATTGATGTTGTTACAAATAATAGGCCGAGAAGTATTGCGCTGCAGGCGCTGTGGCTCAGCTGCGTGCGCGCGATCACTCTAGCGGCCTGCAAAGAGATTTCGTACAGCCTTGCAGGCCGCTGGCCGGCAATGCGACCGTCTTTTGTTTCAACACGCGCTCTCTGGCACGGCGCACGCCCACACCCAGCACCACCGCCCGCAGCCGCCTGCCGCCTGCCGCCCGCAACAGGGCGACCACCAGACTAGCGTCCCGCCAGCTTGAGTTTTTGTTTTTTTATTTTTTTTATTTCATGTGATGTCTGAGAAAAGCACACACACACACAACACACACACAAACATCACGCCTGTATTCCCAAATGGGGTAGGCAGAGCACACGAAAAGTTACCGCTTCGGAGCCACTTTTAGCAATTTTAGGTTTAAGTTTCGATGTAGAGATAGTTTATGGGCCAGAGAGTGTCATTGGCTATTTTTTATCTCGGAAAAATGCACAGTTCCCAAGGGAGAGCATTTCTAAAAAAGTTTGTACATTTTGCGGAAAGCATAGGCCAATTTGAAATTAAATTTTGTATATTATTTTAATTGCATATTATTACCTAGTTCTTAAAGATTCTAAATAATATATTTCTTAGAGATTGTAACTATAAAATAAGCTGTAAAGTTTAATCAACTGAGTCGAGGCAGTCGATAATTCCTATTTTGTGACTAAGATTCAATTAAGTATAATAAAAACCACACACATTATTTAGTTGCTTTTATTGAAGAAATAAGGTAGCACTTATAACATTGTTGACGTTTTAATGCTAATTCTTCCTCTTTTAAGGTCATTACAAAAATAATGAAGATAATTACTCCTTTACGTTACCATTTGGTCAAACGTACCCTGAAAAGTTACAATATAATGCACATTTCTAAAGTTCCATTAATATTATTTGGAAATTATCATTATTAAATTGGTAAATATTCATCTGAAATATTTAAAATATATGATATTTTAACAAATATAAACAAAAAATATCAAAAACTTCGTATTTTTTTACGGGACAGTAACAATAATAGGAACATTGGTAACAAATTAGGAACTCTAAGGCACAGTATGCATTAGTCGATTTTAATATTATAATTATATTATAAATAAACAAACAAATAGTTTTTCTTCATATTAAATAAAAATAATTATTATGTAATTAAATCATATAATACAGATAAAATCAAAATGTTGATACAAAATGTTGTGTTATATTATTTTTCATACCTTCTTATTATAAAGAGATCGCAGAAAAAACATTTAATAATATTAACTTTTGACGTATGTATGTAAAGTCTTTAATATTGTACATAAAAACATGAAATTAACATTTAACAAGAGAAATAGATGTACAATGATGATGATGATCTCTCATATAAATAAACAAAAGACATTCTCAAATTTAATAGTCTACACACTGCCTTAGGGATCCTTTTTTGTTACTCCCATTTCCTAGCCATACGTTACCATTCAAAAGTAACAAAAAAGGAAGTAACGATAGGGTCCCCCACACATTTAAAAATTCGTCAAAGCAAATATAACGTACAATTTGAGCAAAGAATTTAAGCATACAAATCTTGATAAAGTGTTAATAAATATAATTCATGTCAAAGTAATAAAAAATCAAAACTTACCCAGGTTTTCCAGTAACAAAAGTGGACTTTTATTTCAGTTATGACCAACCACGCACTTGTTTCAACCAGCAGTTCGATTTTTGAAATGTGACGGTTACTGTTTAATGATGGCAACATGATGCTAGTGTTGCCAGCTTCCTATGAAGAATCTACTAAATTTTGTAGAAATACCTTTTAAGGACGAAAATGCGGTAACAAAAACTGGAATCAAAATAGGAACTTTTTGTAGGACAAACTTTAATTTTTAATTTTTAAATATATTTCTTAGACAATCATATGAAAAACATGTAGAAAATGATTGCTTGAAACTATAAGAAGGTAATAAAATAGACCACTGAATCGAGACCTTAAAACTGATTAAAAAAAACGATATTTAAGGTTCGAAATTTACAATGGGACATTTAACTTTTCATACAAATTGTACTGGACGATTATTTTAAAAATATGATTTTTAAATAATCAAATACATATGTATTTAAGACAGTTAATTGTTAGTTAAGATAATGAAACGAATTTTATGTTTAATAGTTCAAATAAGATATGCAGTGGCCTCGTGATTTAAGAAAGCAATAAATCGGCAGAGGACAATGACAAACGACAAATGTACAAACTTTTTTAGAAATGCTCGGGAACAGCGCGCGATAACCGAATTCCACGCGGATGAACTCGCGGGCAAAAGCTTATCTTTATAATGTATATCCAGTGTAAACAGAGCCTAGCTTCTAAGTATGTACATTATAATGTACAAACTGTGGGTCATTTCAGTTGACTTCAAAAGATTAGGGAATTTCAAAGACAATGATTTATCAATATAATGGTATTTGTTAGTAACACACGTTTGTGACACACGCTATAATAATGTTATCACTAAATTTCAAGCTTATAAGGCCATGTGAAGTTAAATTTGTGTGAAAGTATAACCCGCACAAACTCACAAATTTTTGCATTTAATTTATATTATTATCAGGATATGATAGTAGAATGACGCAGTCCTTATCTTCAATCGATAATACAATCACATAACCCGTTAGAAAGCGCCGGTAGCAAGTTAGTACGTAAACAAGTTATTGTTAAAATTTTATTTTTTACCGGACTGCGAAGAAGGAGGGTTTTGTGTTTGCCTCGTATGTATGTACTTATGTATGTATATATGTCTATTTCTATGTCCTCTCGTAACTACTCAACGGCTGAACAGATGATGTGTCTTGATGACTCGAGCGACACAGGGTTAAATCTAATGGCAGATTTTTGGCGACAAATTGTGAGCGTTCAAAATTTTTTTTTATTCAAACCTATCAAGTAGGGTATCAAATGAAAGCTAATAATTAGCCCATTCTAAATATATATGGATTATAATCGTTTTAATCTAAACTTTTCACAATAATATCAATAAAGTGTAAAATCCATATCCATCCATGTATATATATATACTAATATTATAAATGCGAAAGTGTATTTGTTTGTATTTTTGTCCGTTTTTTTTCACGTCAAAACGGAGCGACGGATCGACGTGATTTTTTCATAGAGATAGTTTATGGGCCAGAGAGTGACATAGGCTACTTTTAACCCCCGACGCAAAAAGAGGGGTGTTATAAGTTTGACCGCTCTGTGTGTCTGTGTGTCTGTCTGTGGCACTGTAGCTCTTAAACGGGTGAACCGATTTGAATGCGGTTTTTTTTTATTTGAAAGCAGGTTTTCTAGCGATGGATCTTAGACATGTTTTATCAAAATCGGTTCAGCCGTTTCAAGATCATCAGCTCTTTTGTTCGCTGCGGTAGGAATCTTAGACGCATAATGGGTATTTACTTTACTTTCAAACATATGTGGGACCTAAAATTTGAAACACAAATGTATGCTATATAACTATGCAAGATTATGGAATTCTCGGCCTGATGCTGCAGCCAGGATATCCTGCACACCAGTATATTCTTGAAAAATAATAGCAGATATGTCGTGTTTGGATTTGTTTTGATCAGTATTTGATTCTACATACGATGCAGTGGTGGCAACAGGATGAGCTGATGCTGCAGCCAGGATATCCAGCACACTAGTATACTCTATAAAAAATAATAGCACATATGTCGTGTTTGGATTCGTTTTGATCAGTAATTGTTTTCACATACAATGCAGTGGTGGCAACACGACGCGCTGATGCTGCAGCCAGGATATCCAGCACACCAGTATACTCTTGAAAAAATAACAGCAGATATGTCGTTTTTGATTACTTTTGATCAGTATTTGATTCTACATACAATGCAATGGTAGCAACACGATGAGCTGATGCTGCAGCCTGGATATCCAACACACTAGTACAGTTTAAAAAAATAATATACTAGATTAAAAAACATGAAATAAAAAAACTAATTTAAAATTTATAAAACCCCCGACACAAAAAAAGCCAGCAAAAATATAAAAAACGCCCGAAAAAAAAGCAGCCAAAAAAAAACAACTAAAAAGTAAAAATAATTATGTACTACCTAGCTTGCCCGCGACTTCATTTGCGAAGAATTCGTTTATCCCTATCCCGCGGGGACTATGATGATTTCCCGCAAAATTAGCCTTAGTTAATTTAGTATAAGTACCTAGTAATTTTTTTTTTTATCTAAGCGTCGTCGGTGTCGGGGGATCGCTAAGGTTAATATTTTAAAAAATACGACATATGTACTACTAGCTTTTGCCCGCGACTTCGTCCGCGTGGAATAGTAATTTTGGGAAGTATTTAATTTATTTAGGATACCTATTCTGCCAATAATAGTACATAGAAACTTCTACGGTTTACCGAAAATAACCTATTTTAATACATTGCTATAAATATAAACTATTTTTTTTGTTCTTCCATCCACCCATCCACCCGATGTTCTTTGGTAAAACATAAATATTTTGCGGGTAGCTACAATTTAGCAATACGACGTGTATTCTACCCTGCCAACACAAAAGGACTAATTCTTCATACTGAACTCTTGACAGCTTACGTCCTTTATTGTAAGTTAGGAGGGTAGGATTATAATTAAGACGGCATTTTTGCTAAGCATAGCTACACATATTTCCGATAAATATACTTATATGTAGTAATTTGTTTGGAATTCCTTAAGAACTTTCATCCCCATATTTTCAAGTAAATAGGTTGAAATTTGAAAAGCGCCGGAGCAAATGTTTTTTAGGGTTCCGTACCTAAAAAGGAAAAAATGGAACTCTTATAGGATTACTTTGCTATCCGTCCGTCCGTCTATCAAACCTCTAAGTCAAGGCAATCCAAAGCTACAGTCATTAAAAAGGTGTTTCCAAACCAATTGCCTTAACAGAAAAAGTTATAGGGTACTTCCGGCTGTCCTAGAAACTTGGAATTTTGCATAAAGGTAGCTCTTAAAGCACAATTAATAAGAAAAATCTGAAACTCATAATTTTTCATGTCTGACTGTCTATGTGAATACGCCATCTAAAATGACCCCACATTGAGTACATTTTGCCTATGAGCTTAGAAGGCTCTACTAACACTGCATCATCCCCTCTGCTAACATTCCCTCGCAGGTAAAATTTTCAAAAACGCTTGAACAGATATCTTTTTATTTTTTATAAGTAGCCCAATGCCAAGTTTCATAAAGAACCATCGATTTATCTTCGACAATGACGATCTTCCATATAAAGTTTCATCCCCTATTTTACCCCTCACAGGAAGAGTTTTAAAGACGCGCGAACAAATATGTATTTATCTCTTAGCATGTGCCCAAATGCCAATTTTCATAAAAAACCGTCGAATAAAATGTTTTAAATTTTTTTTATTTCATGTTTTTTAAGTCGACGATCTTCCATATAAACATTCATCTCCTATTTCACCCCCTCACACGAAGAATTTTAAAAAACGTGCGAACAAATATCTATTTATCTCTTTTCATGTGCCGGAATGGCAAGTTTAATAAAGATTCATCGATTTATCTTCGATAATGACGACCTTCCACATAAACTTTCATCCCCTATTTCATCCCCTCACAGGTCGAATTTTCAAAAAAGCTCAAACAAATATAGACTTATTTCTTATTAAGTGCCTAAATGCCAAGTTTCATAGTTTTATCTTTGACAGCGGCGAACTTCTACCATATAAACTTTCATCCCCTATTTTAACCCCTTAAAGCCTCTTTTTCGCGATAAAAGGTAGCCTATGTTCTTTCCCAAAGTCTATTCTATCTCTGTACCAAATTTCATTAAAATCGGTTCAGCGGTTTAGACGTGAAAGCGTAACAGACAGACAGACAGACAGACAGACAGAGTTACTTTCGCATTTATAATATTAGTATGGAAGTATGGATAGTTTCCTGTTACGTTACGTTACGTTACGTTAGTTGACGGCGTTTTTTTTTATCCCGGAAAAATGCATAGTTCCCGAGGGAATAGCGCGCGATAACCGAAATCCACGCGGGCGTAAATTTAAAAATAAGAACCTGACTGCCTTAAAAAATACTAAAAAGAAGAAAACAAGTCTAGTGGGCTAGCACTCTGTTTAGTAGCTAACTTAAAGTTCAAACAGTCGGGACCCATTCAAATCTTGACCAGCTCAAAAATTATTAGTACCTAATGGGTCCCGACTGTTGAACTTTAAGTTAGCTACTAAACAGAGTTCTAGCCAACTAGACTTGTTTTCTTCTTTTTAGTATTTTTTAAGGCAGTCGGGTATTTTATTTATGATTTTTATACAAGCTTTTTTTTGCTGACTGTACTTTTTTTGTCGACTTTACTTGCATTGTCACCCAAACTACATTACACCAAATTTTAAGTCGATGCCATTAATCGTTGAAGTTTCGTCCTGTGGAGAAGATCCTGGCCGGACTACCAGGATGTCACTACCAGATTATTGTATTGTCACCTTTGATGAACGATACATTGTCACGCAATTTACATAAGTATGCCAAAATTTCAAGTCAATCCGACTACTGAAAGTTGGTCTAATTTAACTTATAAGATTCGACTATGACAGACAACGGGACAGGTGGAACTAAATACTTAAAAGCTTGTAATATATGCATGCAAACATTTTACAGTGCAAAAATAAAGAAAGAAACACAATTGAGAAACGTTGAGATAACGTACTTACAAATTTTAAGTTTTAAGCCTACGTACTTTAAGTTTTACTTATTGCTAAATGTCAGATTATTCTCAAGGCCTGAGATATCTATCAATGCCCGCCCAATATGGCATCTGATTTATGACACCAATTTTATCGGAAATGTTGAGGACGCGTTAGCTCAAATCAGAGTAAGTAATGCACTAATAATCAGAATAGCATTGTTGTGTTTTTTGGGGTTCAAAGTACATTTCAAACAAGGAACCTTTGTCCCTTTTCTGTCAATCCGTTTTTCTATCCGCGGCTTAGCTTGAAACTGTTACCGCAAGAATAATGTAATGTTGCACAGTTATCAACATCAACTACCCTGAACTTTGAAGAAAACACAACAAGGGTGTGTTATGATCGGTATAACAACATTTGATATAATTTCAAAAGATAGGAGCTTCACAGAACTTTTTTATAAAATAAACCTAACCTTACCACCCAAAGTACATCAAATCGAATTAATAACAATGGAAATAAGTTTGGTTTTTAAGATAAATTGCATTATATCAAATGAAAATTATATCAACTGTTACATTTTATCAATTGTTGTTATATCCTTCGTGCGGCACCCAAATAAAAGACAATACGGAAAATCCTAACATAACAATCCTTAGGGAGGTGAAACATTTTGAGTTTAGGCTGCGTTGCTACCAGAGAATGTGCAAGGATGTGTTATGAAAAATATGTTTGTCATGAACCAATAGAAACGCTTCGTTTACCATCCTTGCTCAGCGCATTTTTATATCGCACATCTCTGGTGGAAATGCAGCCTTATTATAGCACTAGACTTCTTTACCCGTCGCTTCTCACGCGTAAACTGTTAAAATAGTCGATTTAATTAAAATTCTAACAGCCTTATTCATAAAAAGTTAGAGCCTCCTTGAAGGCTCCTTGAAGGCCCGATGCTAAAAAAACATGATTCATAAACGTCTGTTAGCGCTAATCAGTCGATCAAGGCTCTGCTAAAGTTAGAGGACCGTAGACCCTCCTTTATCTCTCTGCTAAGTCACAAAATGGCCGCCACAAGTTTGAACAGCTGACTTTGACTAGAGCAAAAAACCATAGGTACCGAAGATATTTATAGTGAAGGCAGGGCTACGCAGATAAAAAAAAAACAATAAATTAACAATAAATATGAAAAAAAAATAAGGATGATTAACATAATTATGGCTTTTTGCACAACATAAACATGCGGATCGGAAATGGCGGGAAAACAAACATCTCGCTTTTTATTTTTTTTTCCTGGTAATTTGCTGTCACTGCTGTCAATTTTTTTTTAAATTATCGATTAGGCCATTTTTTGTCTTTGATTTGTCAAGGTGGCCAACATAACGCGTCTAATCCGTCTATCAGCAGCTCAACAACTAGCAGACTGCTAGCAAGCGTTTATGAATCATACTTCTTGACAACCGTCTAACAAGCTTAATCAGTCTGCTAAGTAACAGACCGATCAAACCTCAATTAAGGATTTTTTATGAATAAGGCTGTAAGACTTTACTTAATTCCCATGCGAATTCCCAAAAACTACATCGTTGTCTGGTCGTCATTGATGTCTTATTATAAAGAACTAACTTTTGCCCGCGGCTTCACTCGCGCAGAATTGGTATGTAGCTTAAACCATTTTTGACCCCACAGGAACTGTACATTATTTCGGGATAAAAGTAGCCTATATGTTAATCCAGGGTATATTTTACCTGTATGCCAAATTTCATGCAAATCCGTTCAGTAGTTTTTGCGTGAAAGAGTAACAAGCATCCAAATATCCATCCATACAAACTTTTGCGTTTTTAATATTAGTAATAAGACTCTACCAAATTTCATGACTCTTAATCCAGCGGTTAAGAGCGTTTATTCCTGCTGAGCTGGCAACGTTGCATTTTTTAAAAATTGAATAAAAAATAATAATTTTAAAGAAAGAAAGAAAACATTTTATTATTTTGTCTGATAGAACACTTCTTAATGTATAAGTTAATATGTCTTCTCCAATAATTATTCGTTATAGACTTTTATTTTCTTTAAAAACCGGTCATAAACATTAATTCGTTTTTAAGGAATGTAAAAGTTTATCTCGAATAACTATTGGAGTAGACACATTAACTTATATATTAAGAAGTGTTCTATCAATAAACATTTTTAATTTTCATTCAATTTTTATGGAATATTCGAGAAAAACTGACAAAAATGCGACGTTGCCAGCTCAGTAGGTATAAACGCTCTTAAGGTTTAGTGATAGTGTCCCGATCACGTTTCTCTGAAGGATAGAATTCGTACCGAGGCTATCCGAAATAGGTCATCGACATAGCTCAGAGAATTAGCAATTTGAAGTGACAGTAGCCTGCCATATCTACTGAACAACCGATAAATAAACTAGTTCTTGAGTGGATACCGCGTCTCGGCAAACATAGTGTAGGATGCTCTCCGGCCAGGAGGAGCTACAATCTACGAACGACTGCTGAAAGAAGCTGGATGCGTTGAGTTGAGAACAAGGCGCAATGTCGGTAATTGGGGGAGGCCCATGTCCAGCAGTAGATTGCTATAGGCTGATGATGACGCTGATTCCGATCACGTGGGAATATTATGGTAAAACAACCCTCCTTCGGCCATTTGGGTAAAAAGCAGCCTCTGTATTATTCCAGACACCCAGCTATCAACATGGGTCCATAATTGGCATGAGCTCGCATAATTGTTGAGAGTCACAAGTCAAATTTAATGTTGGTCAGAATGTATCTCTTGTCATAATTATTTTGTTAAAAGCTTTTATTTAACTCACAATGTAACTATGTATCTACTAGCTCTTTAGCTATGTATCTTTGCTCGCGGCTTCGTCCGCGTGGAATTCGGTTATCGCGGGCTGTTCCCTCGGGAGCTGTAAATTTTTCCGGGATAAAAAGTAGCCTATCACTCTCTGGCCCATAAACTACGAGTATCTCTATGCCAAAAATCACGTCAATCCATCGCTATGTTTCGACTTGAAAGTCGGACAAACATACAAACACATATACTTTCGCATTTATAATATTAACTAGTATGGATGTATGTGCGGGTCAAATCTTTCAAGTTAAATTTGACCCACTTTTAGTAGTCGGATTGCCTTGAAACTTGGCATACTTATGTAAATTGCGTGACAATACAATAATCTGGTAGGTAAGTGACATCCTGGTAGTCCGGCCAGGATCGTCTCCGCAAGACGGAACACTTCAACGGTTAATGGAATCGACTTGAAATTTGTATGCAAATGTAGTTTGGGTGACAATGCAAGTACAGTCAACAAGAAAAGTTTATATTAAAAATAATTATTAATGAGTTTCACCAAAAATTGCCATTTGATACTATTTCCAACTTCAAGTGGAACAAGACAACAGAACTAAATGGAGGCTAATTAATTTGGCACTGGGGCAGTGAGCAGGGCCCTGAGGGTTAAACCATCCTCAGTAAAGTCTCTTTACGGAGCTAATTAAATTAGCCGCAATATAACTTAACATAACTTGGCAGCTCTAGCGTAGAAGAGGCAAGACCCAAGTCCGGTCTGTAAATTATGTACCAAACTTCTGAGAAAACAAAACGTAACGTTACGGGTTAACGTCTCAATTCGTCTCCAACATAGGATACGTGGCACTGTTGGATACAAGCGGCTAAGTGCGAAACGACTTACGCATTCCGTACAAACTTGTAGTATCTATGAGTACCTATCCATGCTCAGGCTAGGGAAGAGTGGCGGAAGAAAAGGGAGGCCTTTGCCCAGTAGTGGGTCATATTACGGACTACATAAAAATATCCAGTGTTAGCAGAGTCCCTTTACACAGATATACTCGAAAAACATGATGAAACTTTTGTTTACATGACCTAGTTTAACTTGACTTAATAAAGCATTATGTTGGTGTCGTTGGCGTTTTTATGGTTTCATTTTGGCTCCGGAAAATGGCAAAAACGGAACCCTTATAGTTTCACCATGTCTGTCTGTCTGTCTGTCCGTCCGCGGCTTTGCTCAGGGACTATCAATGCTAGAAAACTGTTATTTTGCACGAATATGTATGTAAACTATGCCGACAAAATTATACAATAAAAAACTAAAAAAAAAATTGTATCCTCCCATAGACGTAAATTGGGGGTGATTTTTTTTCTCATCTAACCCTCTAGTGTGGGGTATTGTTGGGTAAGTCTTTTAAAACCATTACGGGTTTGCTAAGACGATTTTTCGATTAAGTGATTTGTTTGCAAAATATTCAACTTTAAAGTGCAAATTTTCATTAAAATCGAGCGAAAACTATAACGGCTAAGTTTGCCTGAGAATTATTAGTAGTTTAAGAGTAAAGAGCAGCCTAAGGTATAAAAAAATCGAAATATGTCTCATTATGAACAATGTAGGTAATAGTAAAACAAAAAATATTTTTAAAATATCTAACGAATAATTTTCGGAGAAAAGATGATTATGATTACAAAGCGGTATTATTATAAGTAATCGAATAAAAATATTGTATATGAGCCAATATAGACTCAAATCGATTACCGGTTAAGCATGGGTGCGAGTTAGATTCAAGCTTAGATGAGGTAGCAGACCGGCACACAGATTTATAATATTAGTAGCTAAGGATAGACCACCTCTCCACTTGTTAGTGTTCCTCAACTGTTTGTTTGTCCCAATATCATATTTTAACATCTGGTCACCGAGAAATTTGGCAAGCGTTCAAATTTAATGTATTGAAAGTTTCTATATAGAAATTCTTCCGGCAGTTGGGTAAAAAAAAACCTACTAGCTTTTACTTACAGTTCTGTACGTTTAAACCACTAGGCCTAGCAATGCCCACTTGCTCGTTTGCCATCCAATCGAATAAAAAAAAAAAAAAAAAAAATGGAATCGAAATCATGAGATTTTGCAGAGTTTCCTCAAGCATTTGCAAAATTAATAACGTGATTTTCACTAATATTGAATTAAAAAACACGCGCCACAAGTCTTTAAGATCTACTAGCGTTTCGCACACGTAAATTAGTTCTAGCAGCTGAATTGAAATTTTGGGATTTTTAAAATATCCCATGGGAAATGATATTGTAACGGATAACTCACGTCTTAAACCGAGTTTAGCTCGACATGTTTCTGAGTCTGCGTGTTGCGGCAGCCGCCGAGTCGCGTGCTCCTGAGAAGAAGGGCTACGAAATAGCCCGAAACATGTCGAGCCAAACTCGGTTTAAGACGTGAGTTATCCGTTACAATATCATTTAATATGAATGAGTCTCACGGTAGTGTCATGTTGAAAGAATCCCGTGGGAATTCCCGTAAATTAAATCGACGTTACATTAAAGCAATCATGTCAAATTTCCTGACTCTAAGCCCAGCGGTTGTTGTTTCGAGATTTTATCCCTATCCCGAGGGAATATCGGAATAAAAAGTAACCTATGTTTTATTCTAGATGTCCAGCTATCTACATACCAAATTTCATCCACATCCGTCCAGCCGTTTCAGTATGAAGAAGTAACAAACGTACTCACAAACTCACATTTATAATATTAGTAGGATTTCATAACCTAGATTTCGATTTAAAAAAATCTCATCTAAATCCTACTTGCTTAAGTTATTAATCCAATATAATTGCGCCGGGGATTAAAAAGAGAAGTGGTTAAGACTTTAGCGGTTGTGTTTACGGATGTATAAATTTAGCATCGAAATAAGAGCAATATTAATTTTCAATGCGCTTTTTTGTTGACGACATTATTGTTGCGTTATAATCGGAGCTTTATATATTTACCGAATATCAATTCATTTCAATCACTGCAAGGAGGTAGAAATCGAGTTACTAGACATGTTTACATTGTTTGGTTCTAAGTTTTAGTGAATCAGGGGGACAAACCCAGCGCTCAAAGAAGATTTTAACATGTCATTGCTGCCAAAGTGGTCGTATAGCGCCCATTTTGAAAAACTTACCTTAAATCAGCTTAGTACCTGCATAATAATCTTTTACAAATCCTACCTTTTTAAACTCATGTTTACAAACAAAGCACCACAATGTTTCACACACAAGCTTTTTCAAACTACCGTCTTGCTCACCAACTCGCAACTACATTCCGTGAAGCATTAAGTTCGACCTCAAAAGATTAAAGACCTCATTGGTAATCCAAAGTTTACACGAATTTCGCGGGTAAACCAAACGCAGTATTTTTGGAGAAGGTAGAAACAACTTTAACCTTCGGAATTCACGAATATACTGAGTTTTAGCAATGGCCGAAATTGCCTCGGCTACCCTGAAGACGTTGGCTTATCAGAAATGAACCAGAAAAACACTAACAACAGAGTCCATTTTCATTCGCAGAAACTAAGTAACAAGTCACCCTTAGCGTGTTACCAGATAAGTTACGACAGAAACGGAACTCTATTTGTATGGCTATAAAATCAATTTTTGATTGTTTATGTTACTATATAACAATACAAAATTAGCTTTATTCTACCTATAACATAACAATTGGAAAATCGTATATGCGTCTTGAATATTTCCGTTGCAATTTGAACTATACTGGAATCATTTAGAGTTCTTAATGGTGTTTTTATTATTCGCTAAATGAATTGAAATAACTACCTGCAAATACTTCACTGATTTGTAGATACGCAGTACAGTTTCAAACCTTACTATGAAAGCAATAATGTTTAAATTTGAATTGTTCATGTTGAAGTCAGTTTTGGAATACATTTCTGTCAAACATCAGCCAAGACTAAACTAATCGTGGCGTTGAAAATATTTGGTTTAGATGTTTATTTACTCCACTTGAAATTCTCGCTGCAGTATTGACGCTGAATAATAAAAGAGGATAGAATCTGGAAATAAACGCAAAAAGGTTTAACAAGCTTGTTGGTGTTACGCAGTTAACGAACACAAACTGAGGATTTCAATTAGGTTTTGTACAATTTCTGGAGGTCCAGGCAAGAATCTCCCGTTGGGTGTCGTAGTCGTAGCAGCATCTTCTGCGTGCAGTACTTATTAGCGCAATACTGGATCCCTGAGCTACCTGCCAAGGATTATGGCATATGATATTAGTCATGTAAATTTTGGGTGCTGGGGCCGAATTGACAGCGGATCGGCAAGCGCAGCGCAGGACGTCCACCAACAAGATGGAAGGATGACCTGGTTAAACCTGCGGGCTCAAGGTGGATGCAGGCTTCGATTGGAAAATCGAAGCAACTGGAGGTCCATGGGGGAAGCCTAATGGACGTCCTACGACTGATATGATGATGATGATGTACATTATGTAAATTTTTCGTTACTCCGTCTACTGTACCTACATTTGTTCAAATCTTTATGCTAGGCACCCAATAAGCGCTTCACCTAGTAAAATACGGAAAAAGTTCTGATGAAACAAAAAATAAAATCCCTCGCTGTTTTGCTAGAAAATTCAGAAATTTTGCTTCGTAATTGCCACGTCCGTTGTGTTGAGAACGCGGCTTGGACACAACAAATTGCATCATTACAGAATCTAGGCGTTCTTAAGACTACCGCTTAAAATCTCTCCGAGAACCGAGTCACAGATTATTTTGCGTATTGCATGTTATTAATATTCAACGCGGAGGGATTGTCCCACTCCTGCTGGTTCGTGCTGAGTCACCGACTTCGAGCTAGTACGTACCTAGAAAAATATTTTCAAGGGTTTTGTAGTCGGTTCTATTTTTTGTTATTTTTTTGGAGTCGGTTTTACTTTTTTGTTAAATTTTTTTAGTGATTTGTAGCCAAAGTACATCTCACAACGATTCCATAAGGCCCAAACACGTCTTAGTTACGTTATTTTATAACAGAGTTCCGTTGCCTACCTTCCGGCTTCAGCATCAGATCAGTTCGAAAGAACCATTAACTTAAAGCTTCTTCGAAGTCGCTTATCTACGTTAAGTAATCATGATCGTTTATAGACGCGCGAGCATTACTTAGCTTTGACAAGTTCCATTGGCCATCTACGGTCTTTTTCATCAGGTCCAGTTTACCAATTGATACTTTCTGTGCTTGATAAAATGCCACAATCGCCATAGGTGTGCCTATAAATTTTGAGTTTTCCCCTTGATTTCCCTAGGACTTCATCATCAGATCTTGACTTGGTGACAAGGGGACCACCTCAGAAGAGTAATCTTTAGAATAAAAAAATAATTTTGAAAATCGGTCCACAATTGCCTGAGTGAACATACATAAATAAAAAGAAAAAAATACAAACATTAGAACATAGAACCTCCTCCTTTTTTGAAGTCGGTTAACGGGTGATGAAGCACCAGTCCTTTTTCTCGATAATTAACGTCTCTGCATCGGAAAAAGCAATATTTCGTAAAAGGTGACGAGTAGTTGATATTAAACTATTGTACCTTAGATTATTTACACTTAAAAGCGTGAAATAAAATTTATAACAAAAAATTGAACCTACTACAAAAAACCATGAAAATAATTTTCTACCAGTCTGAAGTCGGTCGGTGCCTCAGCACGAGCCAGCAGAAGTGGGCCTATAGTCATCTACCTCAATTACGCACTTTATATTGGGCTTCAATCACTCCTGCTGGCTCGTACTGAGGCACCGACCGACTTCAGACTGGTAGAAAAATATTTTCATGGTTTTTTGTAGTTAGTTAAATTTTTTGTTATAAACATTTTTTACACGCTTTTTGGTGTACTGTTTCTGCATCAATAAAAAAATTTCATTTAATTTCAAATTCGACCAACTTCCAGCAGTTTGATTGACTTGAAATTTAGTATACTTGTGTAATTTGCGTGACAATACAATAATCTGGTAGTGACATCCTGGTAGTCCGGCCACGATTGTCTCCACAGGACGAAACTCTTCGACGGTTAATGGCATCGACATCAAATTTGGTATGCAAATGAAGTTTGGGTGACAATACAAGTATAGTCAACAAAAAGTGCAGTCAGCAAGAAAAGCTTATATTTTTTTTTTTTGTTAAATCTAATATTCAAATACATTAATTTAATAATAATAATAATAATAATAAAATTTATTCAAATTCATTTCGGTACAAACCACATTCGTTACATTATTAATATCTTCTCTAAAATAAACGTATTATGTGATAAGTTCTCTTATGTTAAGCCTTAATAAAAATGTAAGTTGCATTAAATTGCGAGGCCATAAGGCGTACGACTTTGAGATGGTAAATCAAGTGTAATGCATAAATCAGTGTAATGAAACTAATACAATTTTCTAGCAGGCCTAATCTGCGATTTAAGATCATTCCGCAACCTAACTTTTTAATTTCACCTCGGTCGTAAAAAGATTGACCTTTATATTCTTTTGTATATGCGCTGTGCTAAAAATACCCGACAGCATGCATATATTATAAGGGTTCCCGAAATACACCCCCAAAGGGTGAAACGTGTATAATATACCAACAAGCTTCTAATCCCACCGTGGATCTCACAAAGTGAATTTATAGTTTTGTTTACTCTTTTGAAAATGAGAAAACAATAGGAACTGGAACTTACAGGTCGTATAATCTAGTTTTATCTTCGGAAGAATAAAACTTAGATGTGAAGGTTTAAACTTCTTATAGGATTTAGAGTTAAGGAACCAATTTCGCGAATATTAATGCAAGTTTGTACACACATGTGCATGTTTGTTACAGATTCGTATAATATATGGTACCTAATTAGATAGTTGAATATTTGGTATAACGCAGAAGCTACTTTCTATCCCGACATCTCTACGAGATCAGGATAAATGATACGCTAAATCCAAAGACGTGAAATTTGGTTGTAGTGGATAAAATTTGCTGTGATGTCTAAATTAGTTTCTGTAAGAAATTTTTGGTAGAAATTTCATTTTTAATACAAGCTTTTTTTTGCTGACTGTACTTTTTGAAAACTTCACTTCTTGCATTATGATTGGTTTTTTGGAGTCTCTTTGTATTTTTTATTTCAACTCCAAATTTGTTACTTTTACGGGTAAACCATATCGAAAATACAAACTGAGACATGTCATGGATGTACAGAAAAACCAGAAAAAGAGACCAGCACCGGGAATCGAACCCAGGTCTTCAGCAATCCGTACTGCGTGCTATATAACCCCTACACCACTGCTGGACAGGAATCTACGAAGCAATCAAATTATGATTGGTTTTTAGGAGTCTTTTTGTATTTTTTATTTCAACTCCAAATTTGTTACTTTTACGGGTATCCTGTGAAACCATATTGAAAATACAAACTGAGACATGGATGCACAGGAAAACCAGAAAAAGAGACCAACACCGGGAATCGAACCCAGGTCCTCAGCAATCCGTGCTGCGTGCTATAACCCCTACACCACATCATCCATCATCCCAGCCTCAGCACAGGCCTCCTCTCAGAACAAGAGGGCTTGGGCCATAGTTCCCACGCGGGCCCAGTGCGGATTGGGAACTTCACACGCACCATTGAATTGCTTCGCAGGTTTGTGCAGGTTTCCTCACGATGTTTTCCTTCACCGCAAAGCTCGTGGTAAATTTCAAATGTAATTCCGCACATGAATTTCGAAAAACTCAGAGGTGCGAGCCGGGGTTTGAACCCACGACCTTCTGTTTGAGAGGCGATAGGTCAAACCACTAGGCCACCACGGCTTTTTAACCACTAGGCCACCACGGCTTTACGGCCTACACCACAGCTGGACAGGAATCTAGACTCGAATTTTTCCCACGCATTTTTTTTACGCACGGATTTTTTTTTTGCACCCTGAGTAAGATTTATTATTTTTAGCATTCTAGGTGCTTTGGTGTTGTACTGTAAACTTAACATGTAAAGTGTTATAAATAAATAGGAGAAATTCGTGTCTAGATTCCTGTCCAGCAGTGGTGTAGGGGTTTATTTATTTATTTATTTATTTATTTATTTATTTATTTAATGAAATAATTACACAGCATTACAGACAAGCCAAAGCACTGTGAAATTCATAAAATATTAACAAGCACAACACATGACACATGGCACAAAAGATAACAGAATTAACATTTACAAACAATTTAGTGAAGATGGACGGTTATCCTTCGCCTCACAGAACCTCATACACTCGCTACATAAATTCTTCCAGCTACTAGCAAAGATATCACACTGTGGCGCCGATGCGAGAAGCGTATTAAGATTCGATAGAGCTCGAATAAGAGGTGAGTTCTTGTGTGACACTGTGCGAGCTTTGGGAACTGCCAGCAGGTCACGGTTGCGAGGGCGAAAATTGAACCGGGATTGGGACACCGAGGGCGCGAGTAGGCGCACTAGTTGCGTTACCAACTCGGGGCAGTCAGAATCTCCACGCAATATTCGACACACGCTGGTCATGAGCCCGTAATTACGTCTCACCTCCAGAGAACTAAGACCCAAGGTGCCAAGAAGGAACTTTGTAGGGTAACAGAAAGGGTAGTACCTGTAACTTTTTTTGTACAAAAACCTCAAAAACGCCTTTTAGACCCTCTCAAGAAGCAAGGAGTACGTGACTTCATAAGGATTCCACATTCCATTCCAGGGGTTATAGCACGCAGCACGGATTGTTGAGGACCCGGGTTCGATTACCGGTGCTGGTCTCTTTTTCTGGTTTTTCTGTTCATCCATGTCTCAGGTTGTATTTTCGATATCGTAAAAGTAACAAATTTGGAGTTTACTTGCATTGTCGCCCAAATTACATTTGAATACCAAATTTCAAGTCGATATGGTTGGTAAGTTCCGTCTTGTGGAGATGATTCTGGCCACCAAGATGACGCAATTAGATCATTGAATTGTCACCAGATTTACATAAGTCTATTAAATTTCAAGTCAAATTTGACTGAACTGACTTGAGATTTGACCCAAATAAATAAACGAACAGGGCAAGTCAAATAAAAGCTTGTAAACCGGCCAAGAACATGTCGGACACGCCCAAAATAGGGTTCCGTAGCCATAACGAAAAAATTAAGTAATAGATTTCAAAGGATTTCGTATTTTTAACCAACTTCAAAAAAGGAGGAGGTTCTATGTTTATCTTTGTATTTTTTGATATAGAATCTTCCAAGTTTAGGTATATTTTATACCTTAGGCTGCCACACTACTAATAATTATCAAGCAAACTTAGCCGTTATAGTTTTCCTTGTAAGTTTGATATATTTACTAACCATCCTGATTTTTTTTTAAATTTTCCACCTACCGGTTTAGATTTTAGAGGGCGGACGCTCGAATTTAATGAAAATTTGCACTTTAAAGTTGAATATTTCGCAAAAAAATCACTGAATCGAAAAATCGTTTTAGCAACCCCGTAATGGTTTTAAAAGACCTATGCAACAACCTCACACTACAAGATTGGATGAGAAAAAAAATCGCCCCCACTTTACGTCTTATGGGAGATACTCTAAAAAACATTTTTATTGTTTTTTTTATTGTACCATTTTGTCGGCATAGTTTACATTTATATTCGTGCAAAATTGCAGCTTTCTAGCTTTCTAGCTTTTGGCTACGGAACCCTAAAAATCTAGATTTTCAGAATTTTCTAGTTGTTTGTGATATAAAGCTACCTTCATGCCAAATATCAAGTTTCTAGGACAACTGGAAGTGCCCTATAGGTTTTCAGTGCACTCTTATTTGTATGGAAACACGTTGTTTAATGACTGTAACTCTTGATTTCGTTGACTTGGAAGTTTGATTTTTTCAGTGCTTCAAGGGGCCGCAGATTTGAGTGTTCGATATCAATTTCAGTTTGATACGTTTACGCGTTCTTGAGTAAAAGGGTCTTGACAGACGGACGGACGGACAACAAAGTGATCCTATAAGGGTTCCGGCTTTTTCCTTTCGAGGTACGGAACCCTAAAAATTAGTTGTAAATTAAAAAATCACAGCACAGAAACAAACAAAGTTGCTAGTTAAATACAATGTAACTTTTTAAAAGACCACATGGAAATAGCCAACGCAACCCAGCCACAGCTGTTACATCCAAATCAGCCTTGTACGCGCTAGCCAATAATCGGTTCCGACAGGAAAATACTTAATATTTGAGAGTATAAGTACATAGAAGTGCCCCCACCAAGTCGAGCAAAAGAACAAATAAAGGCACGGCCGTACCATCCTTTTCTCGAAGCCATTCAAGCCATTTTCGTCCCTGCCTGTAACTGTATTGCGAAAAACTAGAAGCCTAAATTTTCAGTGACCGAGACATCATTACATAGCTAGATATATTTCCAAATTACATTAAATTTGTGCGAGTAAGTAGTTTGTGAATTATTATCATTTGACCATCCGTCCAAGTACACCTCGACAAAGAACCTCGCATTAGAAACGTGTCAGGCGTACCTCGATTATAAATATTTAATGTGAGTAACCCATGTATTCTATTTTGAATACGCCAGTTTCATGGTGGGCTGGTGGTTTTATATCCAAAATGCTGTAGCAGATCTGCTCCTTTGTATTACATCAATCGTTTTTTTAATTTAAAAACATTAATAAACTCATAAATGTGAGATAAAAAAAAATTAAATCAAGTAATTTTATTTCTACAAATAATTATTTAATTCTAATTACTAACAATACAAAAACGAATACACAATTGTACTAGAATTTTTTATAAAAAAAAAATAACACTAAAAATAAATATTTACAAACAAGCAGAAAGCGCGCAGCGTTTTCGTATTAGATAAAACCGGTCGGCTTAACAATGAGCTACGTCACACGGATAAATAATAACGGTGATGCGAGGCGATGTGTTTGCGACAGGAGCGGAGCAGATTACTTTGCCGTGCAGCAGCCACCAACAAACACCAAAAAGAAAATAGAATATGTAAATTTATTAATTAATATAATCGCCATTCAAATTTATTAATTCCACAAATAAAATCAAGTGAAGTGTTTCCCCGAGTCGGGTGAGTGTTGCGAACATTTATTATCTTCGTAAGACAAACATTCTAGCCTACAATTGTAATTCGCATTGCATGCTTATTTGTGTGTTTTTTAGATTTAGTAAATCATCTAGCGCAATCAATTCATCCGCATAACGACGCTGCTTGTAAATAACGCTTCGTAGTACTTGCGTTCCGTCTAGTCTAGAACATCAAGCTACCCTCCTACAAATAATAATTATAAATGTTAATAAAATTATTATTTATTCTAATTTAAAAAATTGCCTGGATGTGAGTTAGGTTTGATGCTTGTTTTATTTAAAATATTCTCATTGATACCGGCTGGGTTGGTCGGTTTATTTAAACGATTATTGTTGAAAATCTGAAATTCTATTTTATTTAGCGTTACTGTTTTTATCAATCTCAGCCACTTAATTAAACATAGCCGCTTGACAAAGCTTTGTAATACTATGTACTACTGAACATTCTAGAAATTTGACCTACCCTCATATTGAAAATATTAATGCAGCTAAACAGAATATTTACTAATTGTTGATCCATGCTATGTAATTAATTACCTTATTATCTTACAAATACATCTAAATTGGATCACAATGCTTTTGGCCAACTAAGTGCTTCTTTTTGTAATAGATATTTCACCTTCTGTCTGTGCTTGTAAACGAGGATATTATTTGTGACTGCCACATCAAGGATTGCTAATTAGTGCTTGGGGGTTCACTTAACCCGTATCCGCAAACATCCAGCTAAAAACATTTCATCGAAAAAATCCGATGTCGCAGTCACTAACTGGAATCCGGACTTTTTATGAACGGCCAAAATTGCGGGATTTCCAGGGAGCAAGTCTGGGGGTCGTACCTGAGCCGAACGAGTCAGCTGCCCTGTCGAACTGCCGTTCCGGGACTTCACCCCGAAACACCGGGATTTCAAATTTCACCTCCACGAGCCCCGTCAGCGGCGAGATCGTCGTGCGCAGGGAAGTGAACCCAGACCGGGACCTGTACCTTTGCCATTTAAATTCGGTGCGCTCAACTCGTAGTTTCTACTTACCCGCGACCTAGCCGGAGCATTATTTAATTGGAATAAATTTTGTGAATTTTAATTTTGGTCTTGAGCTTATTTATCACCCACGCTAGCTAGTAAAATTTCTACCTCTAAAAACTATAAAAACGCCACAATGCTTACTTGATTGCACAACTGGTGCCGTCCTCGTCGCCTTCTCTCTTTCGCCTACGACGCCGCATATACAGGTACGCGGCAAGTGCAAAAAGGACAGCTATAGCGCCAAAACTCAAAATCACTATCAGCACTATGTCACGCTTCTTCATTATGAACTGAAACAAAAGAAAAATTGTGGTTAAAGCAAAGATATTTTAATAGCAAACCGAGAGCTATCGGCAAATTTGATACGATATATATATATTCATGCAAAATAATAGCTTTTTAGCACTAATCGTCTCTAAGCTATACCCACGGATAGAGAGAACAGACATTACGAAAGTAATGAACTGAGTTGATCTCAGCTATACATTTTATCTTTACTTATGTAAATCTAGTGGCAATGCAATTATCTGACAAAAGTCCAGCCAAGATCGTCCCTGCAGGACGGGACTCCTCAATGCTTAATGCCATCGACTTGAAATTTGGTACGGAATGGTAGTTTAGATGACAATGGAACATAACAAAAACTTATGCCTTTGTGTTTAAACCTAGCATCCAAATAAAAAGTATATTCTAACTGGTTACTACCAATCAATTTACAAAAGATAACCTTTCTACTCGAATAAAACCCAAAGCCTTTTACCGAACGTAATCCTTCACAAGAGCGCAATAAATTTCACTGTTTTCTTACAGAAAGGCGAACATAGCATCGAAATCAATATTGGTCTCTTCCATAATCCCGCTTCATATTGAAAATATACAGTTGTTTTAATATTGCCTGTATTGCGTTGTTGACTGGAATACTAATACTTTGTATCGTGGCGAGATAATGTTTAGAATATCAAATTCAGTGTCGATACTCATATCGTATGTGCCCATCGTGTGTCAAAAAACAATAGTATTTTATTTTTTATCTCTCCTGCTTGGAAAGTTTTCATTAGCCACAGAGTTCGAGATAATTGAGTTACGTCAATGACACTTTTTTCACTAAAATAATTTCCTTGCTCACCCGCGACCTTACGATAGCTAAGCTTATGCAAAATATGCGTGTTCATGCAGTTCCTCCACCTCCACACTGTAAGAACACACATATTTTGCATAAGCTTAGCTATCGTAAGGTCGCGGGTGAGCAAGGAAATTATTTTACAATGCACGTGCTCGGAAAGTGCCTCTTGACGTGGGTCAACATATCCATAGAAAATTAGTGATTCCTGCACGCATCCACAAGTGTGCAGTAAAGTTGTATGGATTTAACTTACCGCACTTGTGCGGTAAAGTAACTTTTTAAATTGCCAAATTATGTCCAAACTATTGTTAAAAACATAAGTCTAAAGAGTCGTTATAGTTAGGCTTTGAACAAATAAGAAAACGTTTGATGCAACCAACTGAATATTTACTGATAAGATAATACAGATTAAACGGGACAGAAAAGAGAACATTAATTTTTTTTTTTCACGTAAACTCGTATTATAATTCAGTCTAAAGTTATGAAAAAAAAGGAAATAAATTCTTCGAGTCCAATTCGGACCGTGCGACGTCAAGCGCGCGCACTCGAAAGTTAACCAATGAGCTTCCAGTGCGCGCGCACGACGTCGCACGAACCAATCATGGTTACCCGTTCGCGCCTGTCATGAAACCCCGCCAAAGTAATGTTCATGAGTTCAGTCCGGTGAATTAATTTTTGATAATTGATAAGTAAATTAAAATGAAAAGTTCAAACGATGAATTTATATCTGACTACACCGCCTTACGTCCTCCACGAAGCACATATTGCCAGTGACAAACTCAATGCTGAAATACGTGAACTATAATATACATACCTAAGTTAATAAACATCGTAAATTGATAGAATAATTTACTTCTACACACATGGATATTATAACATCTACAGGCACGTCTTATTCTTATTTATTTGCTTTTATTTATTAGAATTAGTGAACCAATTTTGAGTTATTTACAGTTCCAAAGCTAAACAATCTCAGATTTACGGTATCTTTTTGTTAAGGTAGATTAGATACATAATATAAAATATATACTTGATGATAGTTAACTATTACTCGGATTTATTCACGGGTTGCACTGATATTTAGCATTATAGGAGCGTGCAGGAGATAAGGACTAGCCTATATAAGTGTGGAAAATGTCAAGCAACAAGGGCTAATAATTAATCATAAAAAATCACGATACTAAAACAAAGTCTCCTTTACCTATCATTAGTAGCTGTAGCTGTTCTAATCTTCTGAGTCAATGATTGTTATGAAAGTTGGTTTAATAAAGTGTATACGTTAACGAATTTGGTTTGGCGTGCATGTCGGTATGTATATATACTGCCTGCTACTGTAGTAAAAGGAGTATGGTAAATAAATGATGTAGTCACTGCCTCGATTTTTTTTCCTCGCTTAATGCATTGTAAAACGTTGCATGATATACGTGTCGAAAGTAGGAAATTCCCAACTCGTGCCGGCTCAAAACACTCGCTTCGCTCGTGTTTCAAGTTCTCCGCCACTCGTAGGGAATTGCCTACTTTCCGCACTTGTATCATAAATAACTATTAGTTCATTGATATGGACCTCCGCAAAGTAACGCCTGATTCAATAAATTACTTTTTTTCACGTTTCGGCATGGCCATCTAGATGCACGTCGTGACCAAGGAGCTTACTTATATACAACACTGGAGGTTGAACGCCGAAAATCAGTTTGAAACAAGAAATTTGATCTTTATTACGTCACGAACATATTCCATCGCTTTCTTTAGTTACGTTAAGTAAGAAATGGAAGTCATTCGTGAATATAATAATATATTCGTGAGATGAAATATATAAATAAGTAATAAAGGTCAAACTTCTTCGTTCGGTGTTCAACCTCCAGTTTTGTACATAAGCTCCTTCGTTGTGACCAACTCGATTTTTTTTATAGTCGACCGTGGCAAGTGGCCAGTCGAAAAGGTACCGTTCGAGGTTGGATATAAGTAAATTCAATTTAATAATATTATTCTCATATTCAGCGTTCCGGAGCCAAAATGGCAAAAACGGAACCCTTATACTTTCGCCATGTCTGTGTCTGTCTGTCTGTCTGTCCGTCCGCGGCTTTGCTCAAGGACTATCAATGCTAGAAAGCTGTAATTTTGCACGGATATATAAGTAAACTATGCCGACAAAATGGTACAATTAAAAATTCAAAAAAAAAATTTTTTTAGGGTACCTCCCATAGAGATAAAGTGGGGGTGATTTTTTTTTCTCATCCAACCCTATAGTATGGGGTATAGTTGAATAGGTCTTTTAAAACCGAGCGCCCCACCCCCTTTCTAAAATCTAAACTGGTGGGTGGAAATATTTGAAAAAAATCAGGATGGTAGTAAGTATATCAATCTTTCAAGGAAAACTATAACGGCTAAGTTTGCTTGGATTTATTAGTAGTTTTACTCTAAAATCGCAGCCTAGTTATAAAATATACCTAAACTTGGAAGATTCCGTATAATGAATGAAACGCAAAACTCGGGAACGGCTGGACCGATGTTACTAATTATTTTTTGTTATGTTCGTTATTGTCAGGAGAAGGTTTTTATGGAAGAAAATTTAGAAAAATAACAACGGGGGCGAAGCCGTGGGCAACAGCTAGTCCTTAAATAAGGTTAAACAGTCCGGACCCATTACCAAGATTTTTTGAGCTGGTTACGATTTGAATGGGTCCCGACTGTTGAACCTTAAATGAGCTTCTTGACAGAGTTCTAGACCACTAGATTTATTTTCTTCCTTTTATTTTTTAAGACAGTCGGGTTTTTTGATTTTTTAAATTTAATGTTTTTTATTTTATACTTTTTTGATATTTCTGTGAAAATAGTACATTAACAGTATTATAACCCATATATATTTAGAATGGGCTAAGTATTAGCTTTCATTTAATTCCCATATTGTTACAATACAATTTTTTTTTTTTATTCCTTCGCCATCTTTTTTTTCGCAGACGCCATATTGAAATATTATATATATATACCCTATGTCACTACGACAGTTATGACGAATCCAATGATACCTCATATGTTACAATCCGTCCAGCCATTTAGCCTGCAGCGGGGACCAAAGAAATGGACATAAGTACATACCCACATACATACATACATACATACATACATATATACATACATACATACTTTCATACATACATACTTACATACATACATACGCTCGAAAAACATAAACCAGCTTCGGGCAGTCGGGTAAAATTACAGACAGCCAACCACCACAACTCTGTAAGCATTTGCGATATTGCGATGCGATGCGATGTGATGCATGGATGGATGCGTGTATGTATGGATGGATGGATGGATGAACAAACAAAATTAGTTTATATTCATAGCAAATAATTAAAACGGGTTATTTTCAGTAAACCTTATAAGTTTTTATGTGCTATTATTTATGTGCTATTATTGGCAGAATAGGTATCCTAAATAAATTAAATACTTCCCAAAATTACTTTTCCAAGCGGACGAAGTCGCGGGCAAAAGCTAGTTTTCAATAAGTTGATTTGACCCGATCGAACAAATAGCCAAATTATCAGTATAACGCAACACACTTTTCCCCATCTACCAAGAAGAAATGGCAGCGGAATATTTGGTCCCTAAAACAAATTCGCAATTTTGACATAATAAAACCCTCGCTTAAAGAAGTTCCAAAGTATTAAACCATTTTCCAAGTAACGCGGGGCAGAGACGACTATTTCTGAAAATATGAAAAATACTGTAGGGAAATGAAACTTAAGTGGGGTGAAGTCCATTGGAATATTTTTTTATGAGGCGAGTTTAAGTCTAGGGATTACTTCGTCAATGGAATTTTCAAACGTTTTAAATGCGTTGAGAATATTTTGAAAATTCTGTGTAAATGTTGTCTTAGGTGAAGACAAGATAGTAATACTTAGTCCCTTTTTTCTTAAGGGCGACAAGTTTGGAATCACAATTAGTATTCCATTATAATTTCTGAGTAAAACTTCATAATTTTTATAACGCCCTTAAGACATTAATTTTATTAAACAAAACTTTATTTCATGAATTTTATAAAATACTATCAAAAACATAAATGTGAAATGAGAGCCACGTTCAATATTAAGAATTATAACGCATCATAATAATAATCATAATAATTATTTATTGTGTGTGGAATTCAGGTTACAGTTAATTACCGGCAGATATAGTTGTACGAGTACAAATTTAATATAGTTTCACCAAACCCTAACCATTCAGGTTAAAAACACACACATTAAAAAAAATCGATACAAATTGAAAATCTAAAATGTTATTATTATGTACATTAATTATAGCATCAAAACGAAATGTCCAAAATTGATATACCTACTGACAAATTATTGAATACAATTTAAAATGTCGAATTAAATCGTGTTGACTTGGCCGACAAAAAGGTTGAGATCTATGTAGGCGCCAAGTAAGATGAGGTTAGCAAACGAAATCTTTAGTTTATTTTCTTAAAGCGGCTTAAAATCTCTCTCTCCTGCCATGTATATTGCAGGTTATTTATGTACTCCCAGTATTGTAATGTAGAAAATTGCGCGCCATTAAGGTCGGGTAATAATAAGCTGTACAAAGCCACATTTGGCGGCCATAATTCAATAGTGGGCCTTTTTGGCCGCGTACCAAGCCCGTAAGAGCACAATTACTTGATCGAACAAGTGGCTCCCGCAAAATTTTTGCTTGAATTTATGGGTATAGAGAAACTGGTGTGTTGTTCTATACATGCATGCATGGGGTATGCAGTACTAGTTCTGGATTTATAAAATATACATAACTAACCAAAACAAAATATTAGACTGATTTCAAAAAGTAGGTATGAAAATATTTTTTCACGGCACTGCTCAAAAATGTGGCCATAGATAACTTAATTTCAGCGCCCAAAACTGCCTATATGTACATTTAACAGCTGTCTCATTTATGGCTCGCAAAACACGAGAATAATGTAACACATTACGAAAACAGGTCGTATCAATATATGTATTTCATAATACGATACGACTTTTTAAGACTTCAAAAAAGGAGGAGGTTCTATGTTGAAAATACAAACTAAAATATAGAGATGCACAGAAAAAACAGAAAAATAAGACCAACACTGGGAATCGAACCCAGGTCCTCGGTATTCCGTACCGCGTGCTATAGCGCTACACCACTGTTAGTCAACGGTAGGTACAGACACGAATTTCCCCTATGCACCACATATCTCAGCTTGTTTGTTTCTTATTTAGCCACTTAAGGAGTGACGCTAGCGACATCTATACCGTAGCCTTCATCGAGAAACTTTCGACATTCCATTGGAACTAACCGCTCACCCGGACAAAAAACGATTCCAAAAAACCAATCTTAATTTGAGGTTCTATGTTCCAAAGTTTGTACTTTTTTTATGTATGTTCATCGATTACTCAGTCAATTGTGGACTAATTTAAAAAATATCTTTTTTTATTCGAAAGAACATTCTTCTGAGGTGATTTCATTGTCACCAAGTCAAGATCTGATGATGGAATCCTAAGAGAATCGAGAGCACACCTCAAATTTTACTGGCACACCTATGGCGATTTGGGCATTTTTAGTATTATAAAATAAGCATTTACATTCAGAAAGTATCATTTGATAACCTGGACCTGATGAAGAAGACCATAGATGACCAATGGAACTCGTCAAAGCTAATTAATGCTCGCTCGTCTATAGACGATGATGATTAATAGATCTAGATAAGCGACTAAGAAGAAGCTTTATGTAAATGATTCTTTCAAACTGATCTGATGCTGAAGCCAGAAGGTAGGTAACGGAACTCTGTTATAAAACAACGTAACTAAGTCGTGTTTGGGCATAATGGAATCGTTGTGAGATGCACTTTGGCTACGACTCACTAAAAAGTGAGAAATATAGTACATTACTGCAGAGGCCATGAAGTAAGGGATTGATGGACGAGTTCGGGGTAGACGACCGAGTCGTAGACGAGGCCGGATAAAACGAGTCCAGCAATCCCTGTTCTGGCCGAGGCTTGTATAGTACTTTTCTCAAACAATGTGAGGAAATACTTCATCCATCCATCCATCCATCCATGCATCCATCCATCCATCCATCCATCCATCCATCCATCTGTCCGTCCGTCCGACCGTCCATCCGTCCGTCCGTCCATCCGTCCGTCCGTCCGTCCGTCCGTCCATCCGTCTAACCATCCGTCCAACCATCCGTCCATCCGTCCATCCATCCGTCCATCCATCCATCCATCCATCCGTCCGTCCATCCGTCCGTCCATCCGTCCGTCCATCCATCCGTCCATCCGTCCGTCCATCCGTCCGTCCATCCGTCCGTCCATCCGTCCGTCCATCCGTCCGTCCATCCGTCCGTCCATCCGTCCGTCCATCCGTCCGTCCATCCGTCCGTCCATCCGTCCGTCCATCCGTCCGTCCATCCGTCCGTCCATCCGTCCTTCCATCCGTCCGTCCATCCATAGTACTTTTCTCAAACAATGTGAGGAAATGCTTCATCCATCCATCCATCCATCCATGCATCCATCCATCCATCCATCCATCCATCCATCCATCCATCCATCCATCCATCCATCCGTCCGTCCGTCCGACCGTCCATCCGTCCATCCGTCCGTCCGTCCGTCCGTCCATCCGTCTAACCATCCGTCCAACCATCCGTCCATCCGTCCATCCGTCCGTCCGTCCATCCGTCCGTCCATCCGTCCGGCCATCCGTCCGTCCATCCGTCCGTCCATCCGTCCGTCCATCCGTCCGTCCATCCGTCTGTCCATCCGTCCGTCCATCCGTCCTTCCATCCATCCGTCCGTTTGTCCGTCCGTCCGTCCGTCCATCCGTCCGTCCATCCATCCATCCGTCCATCCGTCCGTCCATCCGTCCGTCCATCCGTCCGTCCATCCGTCCGTCCATCCGTCCGTCCATCCGTCCGTCCATCCGTCCGTCCATCCGTCCGTCCATCCGTCCGTCCATCCATCCGTCCATCCATCCGTCCGTCCATCCATCCGTCCATCCATCCGTCCGTCCATCCGTCCGTCCGTCCATCCATCCTTCCATCCATCCATCCGTCCATCCATCCATCCATCCATCCATGGCTGTTCGTAATTTCTCCTTTGTCAGTTTAATGTTAGTAAGCAAATTTAAAAAGTTAGAGCAGCGGACAATAATGGATTTTCATACATACTTCATGGCCTAGGCCAAGAAGTTATGTAGGGAGGTGGTAGGGAGCCATAAATGAGAAACTTCATGTCTTCATTTCGTGACATTAACGCATACATTTCCGAGCATGTTTGAGAAAAAGATTTTTTTTAACAAAAATGTAAAAACGACTCCAAAAAATAAAAAAAATACATAAAATGGGACCGACTACAAATCCTTAAAAATATTTTTCTAGGTACCTACCTACTAGTTCGAAGTCGGTGCCTCAGCACGAGCCAGCAGGAATTTAACAATAGTCGTCTACCTCACCTTCATACTATGGATTATCCATCCTGCAGCATTACAACGGTGCATGAGTGTATCGTGTTGCATACTGTTCGGTCGTTTTCCAGGCGTTCTCACTGGCCGGTTTTGTGCTGGCTGTTAACTCTTTTATGTTCGTACTAGCTTTTGCCCGCGACTTCGTCCGCGTGGAATAGTAACTTTGGGAAGTATTTAATTTATTTAGGATACCTATAGCAAAATAAATAAGAAAAATCTGAAAATCATAATTATTCATGTCTGACTGTCTATCAATTACTGTTTATCAATAAGCCATCTAAAATGACCCCACACTGCGTACATTTTGCTTATGAGCTTAGAAGGCTCTGCTAACACTGCATCGTCCCCTCTGCAAACATCCAGGTAAAGTTTTCAAAAACGCTTGAACAAATATTTAGGTATTTATTTCCTATTAGTGCCCAAATGCCAAATTTCATAAAGAACCATCGATTTATCTTCGACAATGACGATCTTCCATATAAAGTTTCATCCCCTATTTCACCCCCTCACCGGAAGAATTAAAAAAACGCGCGAACTAACATCTATTTATCTCTTATTACGTGCCGAAATGGCAAGTTTAATAAAGATTCGTCGATTTATCTTCGATAATGACGACCTTCCATATAAAGTTTCATCCCCTATTTCACCCCCTCACATGTCGAATTTAAAAAAAAAACGCGAACAAACATCTATTTATCTCTTATTACGTGCCGAAATGGCAAGTTTGATAAAGATTAATTGATTTATCTTCTATAATGACGACCTTCCATACAAACTTTCATCCCCTATTTCATCCCCTCACAGGCTGAATTTTCAAAAAAGCTGTAACAATTATCAACTTATTTCTTATTAAGTGCCTAAATGCCAAATTTTATGGTTTTATCTTCGACAGCGACGAACTTGCACCATTTAAACTTTCATCCCCTATTTCAACCCCTTAAAGCCTCTTTTTCGCAATAAAAGATAGCCTATGTTCTTTCCCAAGGTCTATTCTATCGCTGTACCAAATTTCATCAAAATCGGTTCAGCGGTTTAAGCGTGAAAGCGTAACAGACAGACAGACAGACAGACAGACAGACAGACAGACAGACAGAGTTACTTTCGCATTTATAATATTAGTATGGATGGATTTGGTTTTCGATTTGAAATTTAAATTCTGTGTTATAGTAGTTCTTTCGGCGTTTTTGTTTCGGTCTCATTCTTTGATCATACGTTGTCAAGTGCAGTACTAAGTCCTTACATTGCGAATTTTCTGCTTTAATAAATGTTTAGTGCCCAGTTTTATCCGAGCTCATATACCTACCTGTTTATTTTGGCCTAATCTAGACAATGTGCTGTTGGCTTGTGCCGCAAGTGTATATTTTGTGTCAGTGGTTGGTTTTCCCTGTACGCCTGTACTATAGGCGCTTTACCAGCATTGCCGATTTTTCATCGTGTTTATTAGGTCTCTAAACTTTTCTTTCTTTCTTTCTTTCTTTCTTTCTTTCTTCTTTGTTATTTTAATAGGTTATTTTCAGTAAACCGTAGAAGTTTCTATGTGCTATTATTGGCAGAATAGGTACCCTAAATAAATGAAATACTTTCCAAAGTTACTATTCCACGCGGACGAAGTCGCGGGCAAAAGCTAGTAATAAAATACACAGAAAAACACAAGAGTTAAATATCGAAAAACTTACCAAGTCTTGGGCGTATGGAGCTTTCGAGGGAGCTGTTTAGTGTAGTGTGAGCTGTTGAATGTGTATTTTACAGCTGTGCTTTAGCTTTTAAGGGCGAGAATATTACAGTTAAAATTCCTCCCGGTCACAGCTGATCGTCAGCACCCCCCTTGGCCGACAAAAAGGGTCAAGGGTGAGTTGGTTATAGCTATATTTAGTCATACAAACTCATGTAGTAAATGAGTGTAATAAAATGCCTACTTTTATAAAATAAATAAGTAAATAATAAATAAATATTGAATAAATATTATTACGTAAATAAATGAGTCAAGGGAAAACTACGGTGGCGACCTCTAGAGTTCGTCCGTCATTCTGCTCAGAGATCCCTAATTGATAGGAAAGCGCCATCTAGCTTACACTTAGCTAACTAAAATGTCAGCGATCGCCTGTGTGCATCGTGACAGTATATCAAACTTTTAAGGAAAACTATAACGGCTATGTTTGCTTGAGAATTATTAGTAGTTTTACTCTTAAATCGCAGCCTAAGGTATAAAATATACCTAAACTTGGATGATTCCGTATAAAATACGAAATCCTTAGAAAAATATAACTTATTTTTTTCGTAATGGCTACGGAACCCTATTTTGGGCGTGTCCGACACGCTCTTGGCCGGGTTTTTTTTATTTGTGGCAATCTATAAGGAAGAACTTCGTGTGCTATGTTTGCGACAAGATAGACGGACATTTCCAAGCATATTGAAGAAAATAATGATTACAAGCCACCCTGTCGCATTGTTTAAACGCCGATGATTAATTGCTGTGGGCACAACGTGAGTGTTAGTTCCTTTCACCATTAATAAACACTGCCTTTTGAGTATAACTGTGTACAAGTGGTTCATCGTGGTGGTGGTGTTCTTTTATTTAAATCAGCAAAAGAAAATTTCAAAACGTTGATATATTTGTACCCACTAGCTTTTGTTTAACTTTAAATGTATGTATATATGTATGTATGAACGTGTGACGTTACGTATCAAACATTATTAACGTTAACCTAACCTAACCTTTAAAAGGTTATAAATCTTACACCTCGATTCACTGTTTAATATTTCGGCCAGCTACTGATTTTAAGTTAAATAAAAGCTTGTTAAAAGCAGGGCCTTACTGTACTTTATTATTTTCGAGCATCAAAAATTCTCGGAACTCTCTCGTTCACTGTACAGTCATGAGCAAAGATATCGACACGGCCAAAGTTGCAAAAATATGTATAGACGACTTTCTGCACTTAACATGAAGGCCGTGTATACATATTTTTGCAACTTTGCCCGTGTCGATATCTTTGCCCTTGACTGCACTTACATCTGCCAAACTACATGTGCGTACCAAATGTCAAGTCCTTCGTTGACATTGAAGTTGACGAGTTCTATCCTGCGGAGACGATCACCAGGACTTCACCGCCAGATTATTGTTTTGACAACAGATTTACATAGTTATGCTCAATTTCAAGTCAATCCGACCAATGGAAGTGGGTTAAATTCAACTTGCAAAATTTGTCCCGCACATAAATGCATACTTTCACACGTTACAAGTTGAATAAGAGCTTCTTAAATACCAAGTGACACAGGTACTTTGTCTTTTTATATCAGATAACGCAGCTACTGTCGTTTCCGTTTTTACTAACGACCCGAACAGTAACAGTCGAACAAAGTTCACCTCTTTATTATTTAAGATAGCCAAGGAAGTAGAATGGTCTATTCCGAAAGAAACCGACACTAAATCGTAAGTTATTTTCTCCCCGCAGGAAGGTGCGACCGACTGCGGCTATGACGCGATGCGGAGCTTCGACCCGAGTGCGTTTGAATGGGCGGGTCCGCTCGACTAGCCTTTGAAACAGTAATTATTCAAAGGGCGAGTTAATGGCTTTGTCATCCTCAGGAAGGAAAAGAGAAGAGATTAATAACATGTGGTTAATTTATAACATACTAGCTGTTACCATGGGACTTATCGCGCTAGAAATATTAGTATAATATAGGTTTTTTTGCCGACTGTTTTACTTGTTGACTATAAGTAGTACTTGTTGACTATAGTAACCTAAAATCTATATCTTTACTTATTACTTTATATTATAAAGAGTAAAGCTTTGGATTTTTGGATGTTTGTTACGAATTAACTCAAAAACTACTGGACCGATTTTAATAGTAGATTGTTGCACCAAGCAGATAGTTATTTATTATTGCACCGAGAGCTGATTTTGCTTTAAGAAGCACGAGGGCAATATAACTTACTTAATGCGAGGTGCATAATCTGCTTTTCTTTCAACTATTACAGGACTAGTAGACGAAAAAAAACTCATGCTAAACAATTAATATGAATGAAATGTGAAGTAAGTTTACATTCGCACAATCAAAAAATGTCCACGGAAGGTTCGCAAGGTTTGAATTTGAAACCTTACTATCTTTTCAAAAGAGCTGTCAAACTAAGTGCCACACGTTGATGAGGGTAAAAAAATATTTTTTTCAATTTCTGTTACGTATATGGAGTTCAAGTAAAATTCCTGTGACATACGGACGGACAGACAGACAGACAGAGGGAATAAGGGTTCCGTTTTTGCCATTTTGGCTCCGGAACCCTAAAAAATGACACTCGTCTGACTTCACCCTTACCTGCCTAATACAGGCAAGCGAGCTCGCCCGTTTGAATAGAGCAACATACCGCCACAGACAACAAATACCACAACTTATGCAGTATTTACTACAATGGTAACGGTCTACGACCGTGGTCGAGGTCAGAACTTTGTCATTAAAATTCGTGAACTACGAAAAAAATCGTTCATATTTTACATAATTTTACTTAACATGTTACATTGTATTTTGTGTTGATTCAAAGACGATTGTTGCTCATTTCATGTCATGTCATGGCTTGAAGCAGACCAAGTACGAATCGTCACTTGCGCAGCGATGGTTCTGTATAAAGTTGTAGATGTAAAATTCAAAGTCAAAATATCTTTATTTAATTTAGACTATAAGAAGCACTAATGAATGTAAAGAAAAACCTACCACCGGTTCGAAAAACCTCTGTTGAGAAGAATTCAGCAAGAAACTCTTTTTTTTTTCTGTATCTATGTATATCCAGTGTTAGTATAGCCCCACCCACCCCAAAGGAAAGGAATATGCAAGTCCAGTAATCTAGATTTTTGTAAAATAACTTGAACTTCTAGTCATGAGTACTGGATTTGTCAGGAGTTATTATTTACTAGCTTTTGCCCGCAACTTCGTCCGCGTGTACTTTAGTTATATGGACATTGTTTTAATTAACCCCCGTTATAATTGTGAAATTTGTATCTGTGTGCATAGCGAAGTACTGCCATAAGCGATACGTAACTGTTTACTAAAGTACTTCGCTATAAACAACATTTTTTACCAGTTTTGAATTTGTTTTATTGTGTCTTGAGGGCGGTAAACAAGGAATTATTAGAATTTTTTTTTTCTTTTAGTTGTCTTTTTTAGCGGCGTTTTTTTTCGGGCGTATTTATTTTATTTTTGCTGGCGTTTTTTTATGTCGGGGATTTTTTAAATTTTAATTAGTCTAGAAATAAGGAAGTCTCATAGAAACCCCCCTAATAAGTCAAAAGCTACTTCTTCTTTCTTTATCTTTGCCTACGCAGATCATTTTTAGGGTTTCGTACCCAAAGGGTGCCAGCGGAACCCTATTACTGAGACTCCGCTGTCTGCCTGCCTGTCTGTCTGTCTGTCCGTCCGTCCGTCCGTCCGTCCGTCCGTCTGTCCGTCCGTCCGTCCGTCTGTCTCTCTGTCTGTCTGTCCGTCTGTCTGCCCGTCCGTTCGTCCGTTTGTCTGTCTGTCTGTCTGTCTGTCTGTCTGTCCGTACGTCTGTCACAGGGCTCTATCTCTTGAGCCGTAATAGCTAGACACTTGAAATTTTCACAGATTATGTATTACAGTGGCCGCTACAACAACAAATACTAAAAATAAAATAAAGGTACAAATGAGGGCTATCGTTTTTTGTCTCACTAGATGGCGCACTGTTGCGTGAGGTTTTTAAGTATGGCTTTCAAAGTCTGTTATTACGGGCGTGAAAACAAAGTTTAGATTAAAATCATATTTAATACACCTTAAACCGTACCATAAAAATATCGAGCATGCCACAGTGTTGCATAGCCCCGTTTTGTTCGGAAAAAAGGGAGGACAAAGGTTTCCGAAAGACAAAACTGTCTCAAAACACAGACATTCATTGCCCGTAATGCATAATTGCCACAATTAATTTCAGATATTGCAAAATATTCACAAAATTATTCTAATTATAAATAAACCCGCGTAGCTCACCAAAAACTATGAGATTTGACATTACGGAGACCTCACGCTACACTAGCGCCTCTAGTGGCGAATTCATACGCGATAGCCCTCATTAAAGGAGTGGTCATACAAGAAACATATTTCATTCAGCGGTTTTTGATTGCTACCAGTCCTGGATTTATAAATAGGCCGTATAGGCCGCGGCCTAGGGGCGGCAGCGGCCTAGGGGCGGCAGATTTCAAAAAAATATTATTTTAGAAAGTTACATAGGGCGGCGGATATAAAGTGGCCTACACTCATAAAAAACATAAATCCGCCACTGATTGCTACGTTGCCAAGGTGACGGTCGTCAGTTGCTAGGGGCAACGCCCGTGACCCTATGTTGTTAAATGTTTAACCACTTATTAATTTGCGATTTTATTAGTGCTATCTTATTAAACCTTCGATAATTATAATAATTGACTCTAAGACCGTGGTTTATTTTTTTTCACCTCACTAGCTCGAAAAAGCTTTCTTTATCCTTCGAAATCTGCGTGGAAAGTCGCTTTTTATCCTCTTGGCTGCAAAGAGTATTTGAAATTCGAACGTTATCGTGAACGGGTGCCCCCCTGAAAATACAAATCGACCGCTTACTTTCACAACCTCATATCTGGCCACAAAATTGCTTTAAAATCATCCTTCTGTTAAGTACGATAGTGTTGATTGTTGTATGCAATTTGGGTAGATACGAGGTTGAGGGAGTAAGCGTTGAATATTGACGTGTTTACAAAGAAAGTTTGTCATACATTTTTGAAGTAATATTTAAATAAATCTGTTAAGTAATTATTTTTAATGATTTAGTTAATTCTTATTACTAAACATTTATTTAGTAACAATAAAGCTCATAAACTTCAGTTTTGTGAAATTATTCCAAATCCATACTAATCCATACTAATATTATAAATGCGAAAGTAACTCTGTCTGTCTGTCTGTCTGTCTGTCTGTTACGCTTTCACGGCTAAACCGCTGAACCGATTTGGATGAAATTTGGTACAGAGATAGAATAGACCTTGGGAAAGAACATAGGCTATCTTTTATTGCGAAAAAAAGGTTTTAAGGGGTTGAAATAGGGGATTAAAGTTAATATGGTGGAAGTTCGTCGCTGTCGAAGATAAAACCATGAAACTTGGCATTTAGGCCCTTAAAAATTCGACCTGTGAGGGGATGAAATAGGGGTTGAAAGTTTATATGGAAGGTCGTCATTATCGAAGATAAATCGATGAATATTTATTAAACTAGCCATTTGGGCACGTGATAGATATTTGTTCGCGCGTTTTTTAAAATTCTTCCTGTGAGGGGGTGAAATAACGGATGAAACTTTATATGGAAGGTCGTCATTGTTGAAGATAAATCGATGGTTCTTTGTGAAACTTGGCATTTGGACATTATAAGAAATAAATAGATATTTGTTCAAGCGTTTTTGAATTTTTTACCGGCGAGGGGATGTTAGCAGAGGAAATGATGCAGTGTTAGCAGTGCCCTTTAAGCTCATAGCAAAATGTACGCAATGTGGGGTTATAATAGATGGCTTATTGACATAGACAGTCAGACATGAAAAATTATGATTTCCAGATTTTTCTTATTTATTGTGCTATATACAAGAGCTACCTTTATGCAAAAAAAAATCCAAGTTTCTAGGACAGCCGAAAGTGCCCTATAACTTTTTCTGTTAAGGCGATTTGTATGGACACACCTTTTTAATGACTGTAGCTTTTGATTGCCTTGACTTAGAAGTTTGATTTTTTCACAGCTTTCGGGACTGTTGACCTGAGTTTAGGGTTTTAGTCTCAATTTGATACCGATACTCCGCGTGTTTACGAGATAGAGGATCTTGACAGACAGACGGACGTACGGACAGCAAAGTGATCCTATAAGGGTTCCATTTTTTCCTTTTGAGCTACGGAACCCAAAAAACATTTTTTCCGGCGCTTTTAAAATTTCGACCTATAAATATGGGGATGAAAGTTCTTAAGTAATTCCAAACAAATTTACTATAAGTATGTTTATCGGAAATATGTGTAGCAATGCTTAATAGTAAAAATTCCGTTTTAATTATAATCCTACCCTCCTAACTTACAATAAAGGAGGTAAGGTGTCAAGAGTTCACTATGAAGAATATTAATTAGTCCTTTTGTGTTGGTAGGGTAGAATACACGTCGTATTGCTAAAATGTGGCTACCCGCAAAATATTTATGTTTTACCAAAGAACATGGATGTATGGATGTTCAGTTCAGTTCAGTTCAGTTTATTTTATTCAGTAAACTGTGGAAGTTTCTATGTGCTATTATTGGCAGAATAGGTATCCTAAATAAATTAAATACTTCCCAAAGTTATTATTCCACGCGGACGAAGTCGCGGGCAAAAGCTAGTGAGTCTATAATTTTACATAAAAATTACAGAAAAAACAAGAAGAACTAAAATAGATATCAAATGATGAAAAGCGATTCGCAAACGCACCCGAAAAAAAAAGCACAGTGACACGTTTTGAAAGTGGTTTGTCATAAATTATTTCATGAATATAAATGCGTTAGCGCGCGTGGTTTCATTATAAGAAATTTAAATTTGTAGGCCTGTCTTTAGGTAGAAAGTGGAGATTCAAAATAGTTTTAAGATCATTTATGTACACCTGCTTTCAACAAATAAATTATTATTATTATTATTAGTGTTTTCATTCTTGTTACTATTGTTGCTATTTATTAATAAAAAAAAATAGATGACATTTATTTAAATTTTGTTCTATTACACAAGTTTTTTCGTCTTTATTCATAAAAAATAACGACAAAGAGGTAGATAGATATGTGGTCAAATTCAGAACGGACCTACCGGAGGGAAAAAAGCACACACTTTCAATATGACCAATTCTAGTAATAATTATTTTAATTTTAAGTAGATTTAGCTACTTACATAATGAAATGTAAAAAAGTAGTGGCTACTCACTTATCAACGTCCAACCTAAACCCTGGACCTAGAAAGCTGAACTTTTACTTGGGCTTCGAAATTCCCTCTTTTTATGGAGACAAGAACGTGGATGTATTTTGAGATATTTCCATGGGATGAGAATTCTGCAATTTAGAAAAAGCCACTGGCATAAGCTAGCTAGCATAACCTGAAACTGATTTAATTAGTGTTCAATTTATTTTCTTCCATCTACCTACTATTTATCTCGCTATCGTGAGGTGAAAAATTGTGTGCTCCGCTCGGCTGTAAAGTTGTTTAGCATCTCGTGCCTTTGAAACCCTCGACTACGCTCAGGATTCTTCTTTTGACCCACTCGCTTCGCTCGTGGTTTAATCCTACAATCCTTCGCTTGCTCGGCTTTCAATATAAGCACTCGTGCCAAACAGCCACTTTCCAGCCTTGCATAACAAATAACTATTGTGCAGGATTAAGACTAAATAGCAATTTATGATCCACAAACCTCCGACACACACAATACACACACTTCACAAAAGCCAACTTCAATTAAGCACTCAGCCGCTTTATTTAATGTTTTTACATTAAAAAATATTCGTTATAATTCATACTCAGTAACACTATTTATTTACAAGGTCAAAATTTAAAATCGGGTTAAGATTTATTCACTAATTCGTTCGCGTTCAGCCACTTTTTAACCGATTTAAAAAAAGGGGGAGGTTATAAATTCGGTTTCTTTATGCTTTCAATTAGGTTCCATAAGCAGCAAATTAGGATCTGGTGATCGGATCTTAAGGAAATCGAGGGAACTCTTCAAATATTGTAGGGACACCTATGGTAATTTGGATATATTTAGCAGTAACTCGTGCATTTGCTATTGAAAATCATCATTTTGTGAAGTGAAACTGATGATGAAGACCACGAGTCGACCATCGGAGTTACTATTCAATAACAAGTATTTCACGGGTTGAATTTTAATTACTTTGACACAGTTGCTAAGCAATTGAAAAAATTGAACCGACTACAAAAAACCATGAAAATATTTTTCTACCAGTCTGAAGTGGGTCGGTGCCTCAGCACGAGCCAGCAGGAGTGGACCTATAGTCATCTACCTCAATTACGCACTTTATATCGGGCTTCAATCACTCCTGCTGGCTCGTGCTGATGCACCGACCGACTTCAGACTGGTAGAAAAATATTTTCACGGTTTTTTTGTTATGATTTTTTGTTATAATTTTTTTAAATTTTTCGGGTTCCGTACCCAAAGGGTGCCAACGGGACCCTATTACTGAGACTCCGCTGTCTGTCTGTCTGTCTGTCCGTCTGTCACAGGGCTCTATCTCTGAAGCCGTAAAAGTTAGACACTTGAAATTTTCACAGATTATGTATTACGGGGGCCGCTATAACAACAAATACTAAAACTAAAGTAAAAATACATATTAAAGGGGGTCGTCATACAAGAAACGTGCTTTTTTTCAGCGTTTTTTGGTTGCGAGACGTTTTTAGCCGTTGAACCTTTTAAGTTTGCGATTTTAATGATGTTTTATAAAAGCTTCGATAATATAATATAGTGACTGTCTCATTGTGTGGTTTATTTGTTTTTGTGCAAAATTAATAAAGCAATTTATGAACCACAAACCTCAATGAAGCCAACTTTGATAAAGCGCTCGCCAAATCCACACCGTATAATCACTATGTTCACCTATTGTTTTTTACACTAAAAAAATCATACTAAGTATTTAACACTATTTACAAGGTTTATAATACAGTTTAAAATTTATTCACACTAGTCGAGCTTCTTATTATTTAATTACACAACATACGAAGGCAGTCCACTGAATTTCCCGCGAATGAACCAAACTGACAGCTAATTTTTTTTCTGCTGCTGCGCATGGCAAGAGTATGAAGCGCTATTCAGCCTCCGAGAGGGCGACAGCCAAAGAGGATGAGAATTAAAAATTGTTTTTTATTCAAAATACTTGCACCTAGTGCTTACATTTTGGTGATATGTTTTTATTAACTTGTAATGTAATGTAACTAGTTATGTTTGTTCGGGTGGAATTAATATTTTAACTTAAATTTGAAGTGGATATCTTCAACCGATTGAGCTGAAATTTTGTATGCATGTATAAATCCGATGACCATGCAATATTATTATGACGTAGAGCTGATCTGATGATGAAGTTAGATGTTGGCCATAGGAACTCTGTAATAAAACGAAACGACTGCATCGATTTTGGTCTCATTTGATTCGTCTTGACGACTACCTACTTTGGTAACCAGGGGCAAAAAGTACTGCCAGCAAAAATGCTTGTATTAGATTTTTTTACAAAAAACTATAACTGAAACAGGAGATGCGGAGATGCGGAGGAGGAGGTGCGGAACCCTTAATGCGCGAGTCGCTCGCACTCGCACTTGCCCGATTTTTTCTGCCGCGGGCGCCGCGGCGTATGGCAAGAGTCTAAAGCGCTATTCAGCCTCCGACCGGGCGACAGCCAAAGAGGATGAGAATTTAAAATTGTTCTTTATTCAATATACTTGCACCTAGTGCTTACATTTTGGTGATATGTTTTTATTAACTTGTAATATAATGTACCTACTCGTAGTTATGTTTGTTCGGGTGGAATTAATATTTCAACTTAAATTTGAAGTGGATATCTTCAACCGATTAACCCTAAGTTAATTTAGTACAGGCACCGAGGACCGCTAAGGTTAATACTTTAAAAAATACAACATATGTGCTTTAGTTTCCTTTTAACCTTAGCGGTCCCCCGACACCGACGACACTAAGATAAACAAATATTACTCGGTACTTGTACTAAATTAACTTAGGCTATTTTTTTTTGGGAAATCAGCATAGTCCTCGCGGGATAGGGATAACGAATTCTTCGCATATGAAGTCGCGGGCAACAGCTAGGTAGTCCATAATTATTATTTACTTTTGTTATCTTTTTTGGCGGCGTTTTTTTTCGGGCCTGTTTTTTTTTTATTGGCGTTTTTTTATGCCGGGGCTTTTTGAAATTTTTAATTGAAGTTTTTGGTATACTTAATTTAAATTTAACCTCCGCGTGAAAATTAGGATTAAAAGTTGTATGTTTCCTAAAACAATACGGTATTCAGTGTCCCTTTTGCCTGAAGGTTAAGGTCATGTGTACATTATTTCCCGGAAAGAACTACGACCCGTTAAATGCGGTAATCCATCGCTGTCAGGGGCAGACATGATTGGCCATTTGGTCGCAGTAAAAGCTAAGTCACAGTAACACAAACTTCTTAACCTTATTTTAGCCACACCTGACTATTACACACTCAGAATAAGGGTTTCTGTGACAGGGTAGTTGCTTCTGGTATTCTGAGATCCGTTTGATAAGTTTCACATTCGGGCTAATGTACTTTGGTTTAACTTGTTAGTATATATTTACACCAACGAGTACAAACCCCCCATTAACACCCACATGAACAACACAGTTTTTACTTAAGGAGGTATATACAGTGTGACCCAGAACCGGGGATAATATTTAAAACAGGGGTTCTATAGGTCACCGGTAATTGGATCATCATAGTCCCACTTAATTAAAAACCAAAACTGAACTTTTTTTTTCTAACAAAGGGTCTAGCAGGCTAAGCGAACTAGAAGTGCTCCCAACGATGGATCTGGTCATTCTTTCAGGTGGTGTACTGGCAAGTCCTAAGAACACTCTATGAAATATCAGTACTCGATCTTCTTTTGTTTTCGAGTTATTCAGGATAATGTAAAATCAGCAGCGTATCATTGAAAGTGGCATATTTTGTAAACTGTTCAAGTTAGATTAACCAATGTCTGTTTGTCTGTATGTCTGTCTGTGGCACCGCAGCTCTTTAACGGGTGGACCGATTTGAATGCGGTTTTTAATTTTAAAGCTGGTTCTTAGACATGTTTTATCAAAATCGGTTAAGCCGTTTCAAGATCATCAGCTCTTTTGTTCGCTGCGGTAGGAATCTTAGACGCATAATTGGGACCTAAACGTTGAAACACCCATGTATGCTATATAACAATGCAAGATTATGGAATTCTCGGCCTGATGCTGCAGCCAGGATATCCAGAACACTAGTAGGTACACTCTTGATAAAACTATAACAGATATATCGTGTTTGGATTCGTTTCGATCAGTATTTGATTTTACATACAATGCAATGGTGGCAACAGGATGAGCTGATGCTGCAGCTAGGATATCCAGCACACCAGTATAGTCTTGAAAAAATAATAGCAGATATGTCGTGTTTGATTCCTTTTGATCAGTATTTGATTCTACATACAATGCAATGGTGGCAACACGATGAGCTGATGCTGCAGCCAGGATATCCAACACACTAGTACACTTTAAAAAAAATACCAGTTTAATAAATATGAAATAAAAAACTTAAATTAAAAATTTAAAAAACCCCCGACACCAAAAAACGCCAGCAAAAATAAAAAAAACGCCGACATAAAACGCCGCCAAAAAAGACAACTAAAAGTAAAAAATAATTATGCACTCTGCGAAGAATTCGTTTACTAAATTAACTTAGGCTAATTTTGCGGGAAATCAGCATATTGCCCGCGGGATAGGGATAAACGAATTCTTCGCAGATGAAGTCGCGGGCAAAAGCTAGGTAGTGCATAATTATTTTTTACTTTTAGTTGTCTTATTTGGCGGCGCTTTTTGTCAGCGTTTTTTTTTATTTTTGCTGGCGTTTTTGGTGTCGGGGGGTTTTTTAATCTAACACAAAATACAAATAAAACTTTATTCGTAAATTCAATGTTCGCCATCCTAGATCTCAACTGACGTCGCCTCCATGGTAAAAATATCAAGCATTTTGCTTTACATTGCTTCCTCGAATAAACTTAACTCGGCTTATCAGTCTTCCTAATTATTGCTTATTTTAAGTGCCCCCAACGACGGATCTGGTCATTATTTCAGGTGGTGTACTTTCGATTTTAATGAAAATTTTCACTTTAAAGTTGAATATTTCGCAAAAAAAACAATGAATCAAAAAATCGTATTTGCAAACCCCTATTACTTTTAAAAGACCTATCCATCAATACCCCACACTATAGGGTTGGATAAGAAAAAAAAATCGCCCCCAATTTACGTTTATGGGAGGTACCCTAAAAAAAATTTATTTTTATTTTTTATTCTACCATTTTGTCGGCATAGTTTACATATATATCCGTGCAAAATTACAGCTTTCTAGCATTGATAGTCCCTGAGCAAAGCCGCGGACGGACGGACAGACAGACAGACAGACATGGCGAAAGTATAAGGGTTCCGTTTTTGCCATTTTGGCTCCGGAACCCTAAAAAGCAACCTGTGATATGTGCGCATAGGAGAAATTCGTGTCTAGGCTCCTGTCCAGCGATGGTGTAGGGGTTATAGCACTTAGGGTAAGGACCCCTAATAAAAATCAATTTGAATTCTCATCCTCTTTGGTTTTCGCTGATTGCGTATGGAGCCTTGCACTGCGCTTTTAAAAAAACAAATGCCTAACTGCGCGGTTCATTCGCGGGAAATTCAGCAGACTTCGTATGTTGTGTAATTAAATAATAAGAAGCTAGACTAGTGTCAATAATTTTTAAAGTGTATTATAGACCTAGTAAATAGTGTTTAATACTTAGAATATTTTTTTTAGAATAAAAACAATGGTAAACTTAGTGATTAGTGACGGTGCGGATTTGGCGAGCGCTTTGGTCTCAGTAGGAGTCTCAGTAATAGGGTCCCATTGGCACCCTTTGGGTACGGAACCCTAAAAATGATCTATTTATTTTTAAAAGTCGCTGAACTAATTTTGTTCAGTTAGACGAGTGTTATGTACCCAACGTGCCTACGGATCGCTAATCTAGCGACATCGTAACCGAGCTGCGTTGGCTGACGACGCGAACATGCCGGCGCCGCGTGCGCACGAAGCACAAGGCGCTGACCAAGCACCGCGCGCCAGCGGCGGACGCAGCCTCCAAGAGTTAGTCAATTGCTAGCATCGCATTGGCTCAGGCTCTTAGGTTAAGTTAGGTTTAAGAACTATTTAATGTTATTTTTTTATATTTTAAGTAAATTTATCCCATCTAATTGGTTTTTTGGACTCTTCGCCTGCAACTTCCATATTTCGAGTACGACTAATGTTTTAATTGTTTGCCCGTGTTACAGACCACACCCGGTATATAACATCGAACAAATTGAATCATGTAACATCTTTGTTATACTAATGTCATGTTAACGTCCCATACTTTTTTCAAGGGAATCATAGCGAAATTGATTATTAAAAGTATCCACCCAGGTACTTGAATCAGTTTGTTCTACTTTACCGTAAGTTGCGCACGTAAAGAGCTATTAACGTATTACTGTCCAGTCAACAGCTACTGTGATTTCTCTCCAAAAACTCCAATTTTCTCTCAAGCAAAGGATCCATCCGCTCAACGAATCCATTTATGTAACGTCTGACTGAATGAAATTTCAAATTGATCTTAAGTTTGCCATCTGACTTCTTGAAATAAGTTTTGTTGATGTTTCATTAATTGTTTCGGAGTTTCCTGATTAACAAGCTTTTTATTTAACTCACAAACTATGTATGTATGCATGTATATATGTATGCTTGTATGTGTATGTAGGTTATGTCTAGTTCGGATCAAATCTAGCAAGTTAAATTAGACCCATTTTCAGTGGTCGTATTGACTTAGTAATTGCACACTTGTAAATTTGGTGATAATACAATAATCTGGCAGTGGTGTCCGATCCAGCCAAAATCATCTCTGCAGGACGGAACTCCGCAACGGTTAACGGCATCGACTTGAAATTTGGCACAGAATTGTAGTTTGGATGAAGATGCAAGTACAGACTACAAAAACCGGCCAAGAGCTTGTCGGACACGCCCGAAATAGGGTTCCGCAATCATTACAAAAAAATCGGTCAAGTGCGAGTGCGAGTGACTTGCGCATGTTGGGTTTCGCACCTCCGCACAATGTTTTAAAAACAAATAGTTCAGTAATATTTTTTGTAAATAATTCTAATACAAGCTTTATTGCTGGCGGTTGTTTTTGCCCCTGGTTACCAAAGTAGGTAGTCGTCAAGACGAATCAAATGAGACCAAAGTCGATGCGGTCGTGTCGTTTTATTACAGAGTTCCTATGGCCAACATCTAACTTCATCATCAGATCAGCTCAACGTCACAATATAATATTGCATTGTCATCGGATTTAGGTATATCCACTTAAATTTAAGTTGTAATATTAATTCCACCCCAACAAACATAACTAGTTACATTACATTACAAGTTAATAAAACATATCACCAAAATATAAGCACTAGGTGCAAGTATATTGAATAAAGAACAATTTTAAATTCTCATCCTCTTTGGCTGTCGCCCGGTCGGAGGCTGAATAGCGCTTAAGACTTGCCATGCGCCGCGGCAGAAAAAAAATAGTGTGGATTCGGCGAGCGCTTTATCAAAGTTGGCTTCATTGAGGTTTGTGGTTCATAAATTACTTTATTAATTAAGAAAGAAAGAAAAAAAAACCCCAGAAAATAAAAAAAAACGCCCCAAAGAAAACACCGCTAAAAAAGACATTTAAAAAGTAAAAAATAATTATGCTCTACCTAGCTGTTGCCCGCGACTTCGTCTGCGAAGAATTCGTTTATCCCCATCCCGCGGGGACTATGCCGATTTCCCGCAAAATTAGCCTAAGTTAATTTAGTAGAAGTATCTAGTAATATTTTTTTATCTAAGCGTCGTCGGTGTCGGGGGACCGCTAAGGTTAACAGGAAACTAAAGTACATATGTTGTATTTTTTAAAATCGAGCGTCCCCCCCTCTAAAATCTAAACCGGTGGATGGAAAAATTGGAAAAAATTCAGGATGGTAGTAAGTATGTATGTTTGTATGTAAACTCTTTATTGTACAAAATAAGTAAACAAACACAGATGACAAACAATGAATTATGTGTATTTATGTATATCAAACTTTCAAGGAAAACTATAACGGCTAAGTTTGCTTGAGAAAACTTAGTAGTTTATGAGTAAATAGCAGCCTAAGGTATAAAATATACCTAAACTTGGAAGATCCTGTTTAAAATACGAAATCCTTAGAAAAATATTACTTAATTTTTTCGTAATGGCTACGGAAACCTATTTTGGGCGTGTCCAACACGCTCTTGTTTTATATTGGAGTGAAAGTCGCATATCAAAAAGTCAAGTTCAAATATTTGGAATTCAGTGAGTGGACCCAGCACTGTCATCAGAATTAAAAAAAAAGCTACTTTGTCTCACGGAGTTTGAGCCGCTGAGATGAAATAGTTATTTGTGCAACAAGAGAGCAAAGTCGTTTTTTGGTGCGAGTGTTGATTTTGAATCCCGAGTAAGTGAAGGATTCTACAATTGAATCACGAGCGATAGCGAGTGATTCTAGGTTAGAATCCTGAGATCAGCGAGGGATTTAAACACACGAGATGCAAAAAAACTTTGGTCTCGTGTGACACATACAATTTTTCACCTGAGCAGCGAGAACATAATTTAAATGTAACATAAGAATAAAACCACATATGCCTACCTGTTTACAAAACAACCCCATTTTTTTAAACATAATCTGAAAGATACAAATTTAATAATCACATTTAAAACCCTTACTCAAAAATGATACGTACAGTTGCGATTGCATCTTTAAAAAGTCACCAGAAAGTTATATTAAGAACAATCAATACAAATCTCCTAGGTACTCATAACATGCATTTTAATTTGAACCTTGAACTTCTTGTAAAATATGTCATACCTACTTATTTTTTAATACCGCAAAAAGCGTCATCTTTGGGTCATTAAAAAGGTTGAACAATAAACGTATAATTTACTATAAATGTTATTAAACCTTTACATATGATTTTATTAAGATTTAGATTTCTATTACATAAACATAAATAGATTTGTTACAAATTCATTCAGTTTGACAAATATTTATTCCAACTATGTAGAGTCAGTATACGGCATTCTTTTACAAAAAAAAAAACAAGAGAAGCGGCTTTCGTGCAACGAGGTTGCATACTTTATTGAAAGATCGGGAAAATTTACATTTTGGAAATATTTCGTTGTCATGTAATTTTTTAGGTATCGATATATTTTTAATACCATACATTTAATTTAAGATTGTAATCAACACATTTGATCTTATCTCTCGCTTTTTTCGTGTTGAAGTGAAAGTGACAGATCAAAGTGAAGTTCAAATATTTGGAATTCAGTGAGTAGACCCAATCCTGTACTCAGCATTTAAAAAAATAATTAAAAAGTTACTTTGTCTCACGGAGTGAGCAAAATGCGATTTTGCTCACTGATGTCTCATAGCAAAACCTGCCTGTTTGAGGTGCTGAGGTGAAAAATTATTTGTTGGTTCATCTCAGTTTTAACACGAAATATATAAAATTTATATTGAACATAAAAATCGCATCTCAAAACGAGCCTTTAATGTTGACGTTAAACTTCTTATAAGACACATTTCGATAAAAAAGATTGCGATATATCTAGATATAAGTTGGAACGAAATCAATTATGTAAATGACGAATGCCTGCCTGCCTGCCTGCAAATGCACGAGTTACTGCTAAATATATCCAAATTACCATAGGTGTCCCTACAATATTTGAAGAGTTCCCTCGATTTCCTTAAGACCCGATCATCAGATCCTAATTTGCTGCTTATGGGACCTAATTGAAAGAATTCCTAGACGAACGAAAAAAATAATTTAAATCGGTTTATAAATGACGGAGTTCTGAGGTAACAAACATTAAAAAAAATACAACTGAATTGATAACCTCCTCCTTTTTTTGAAGTCGGTTAAAAATACGAGCGCGCGCTTGCTTATTTTAAAATGTCGTAAGCGACAAAACGGTTTTTGTCGTTTCAACTACAAATTACAAATTTAATAAAATAAAATCCAACTTTAATGTTGAAGTATGGGTTAAAACCAATTTAACATAAAAATTTGGAATCTTAATTTGATCTGGGTTGCCTGTAACATGCAAATCCCTGTCTTACAAGAGGTATTTTTAATATTTTTTTCTGTGCTACAAAATTATACGAATCGTGTTTCGGCAACTTTAAAAATGAAGTCATTAAAATGAAGAATCAGGTTTTCAAATATCACTATGGTTTTGTAATTGCTGAGAAAAATCTAGATGTTTTTCACCAAAATTCCCAATTCGTCGTCTTAAGCTGTAGGCAATTTCGTGATTGATTAACAAACATCGCAAGTTCTTCAAAAACTCGCTCGGTTATAATATTAATAGGATACGCATAGTTTATAATCATCTTCAACCTCATGATATTGCTAACTGCTCAAGCTACGAGTACTCTCCAGAAGTTGAAAAAAATAATCGTCTCACAGCTTACGAAAAATAATACATTTAGAGACTGGAAATTAGATTTATTCCGAATCTTTGTTGCCTAAATAGATTACTTATTCGAACAGATACGCAATAAAATTCAGCACTTAACGTGATTAAAAACATTTTTTTTCCCTTTGAATTTATACGTTCCACCAGAATTGATTGAGACGCGGTGCCGCACTCACGATAATGCGATGAGCACTTTGTCTTATTTGTTAAAAAGCTGAAGTAGCCCAGGGGTTTGATCTACGACTGTCAAGCAGCCCGCGATTAAGCTTTACAATTATTCGTTTAGTGCAAATTTAACAGATATCCACATAACTATGACCACCATAGCAGATTGTCCAACTAGGGACTAAAAAACGCCGCCAAAAAAGTCGACTAAAAAGTAAAAAAAAAACCGCATTCAAATCGGTCCACCCGTTTAAGAGCTACGGTGCCACAGACAGACAAACAGATACACATAGCGGTCAAACTTACAACACCCCTCTTTTTGCGTCAGAGGTTAAAAACCGACTCCAAAAAAATAACAAAAAAAACGGCCAAGAGCGTGTCGGACACGCCCAAAATAGGGTTCCGTGGCCATTACGAATAAATTATGTAATTTTTTTCTAAGGATTTCGTATTTTATTAATAGTTGTGCGCCGGTGTTAGTTTCGTCGGACAGTCGCGCGAGCAGAGCGGTGGCGCGTAGTGTGGGTGTTGCGGCAGCCGTCGAGTCGCGTGCTCCTGAGAGGAAGGGCTACGAAATAGCCCGAAACATGTCGAGCTAAACTCGGTTTAAGACGTGTGACCCGTTACAATATATTTTAATATGAGTGAGTCTCACGATAGTTTCATGTTCAAAATTTCGTATTTTATACGAAATCTTCCAAGTTAAGGGATATTTTATACCTTAGGCTGCTATTTACTCATAAACTACTAATAATTCTCAAGCAAACTTAGCCGTTATAGTTTTCCTAGAAAGCTTGATATACTTACTACCATCCTGATTTTTTTTAATTTTTCCACCCACCTGTTTAGATTTTAGAGGGGGGGGGACGCTCGATTTTCATGAAAATTACCACTTTAAAGTTTAATATTTCGCGAAAAAAATCACTAAATCGAAAAATCCTCTTAGCAAACCCGTAATGGTTTTTAAAGACCTATCCAGCGATACCCCACAATATAGGGTTAGATGAGAAAAAAAAATCACCCCCACTTTACGTCTATAGGAGGCACCCTAAAAAAAATTTTTTTTTTATTTTTTCATTGTACTATTTTGTCGGCATAGTTTACATATATATTCTTGCAAAATTCCAGCTTTCTAGCATTGATAGTCCCTGAGCAAAGCCGCGGACGGACAGACAGACAGACATGGCGAAACTATAAGGGTTCCGTTTTTGTTATTTTGGCTCCGGAACCCTAATTATCTGTGTAGGTGAAATGAAAAAAAATCCCCCCTAAAGGGGTGAAATGGGTGGGGGTAAAGTTTGTATGGAAATTTACTCATTTATGGATTTAGAAGTATGAAAATAGATATATAAGGCGATTTCCAACGAGTGGCGGAGAACTTGAAATACGAGGGAAGCGAGTGTTTTGAGCCGGCAACACGTTGGGAATTTCCTACTTTCGACACGTATATCATACAACGTTTTACAATGCATTAAGCGAGGAAAAAAATCGAGGCTGTGACTACATCATTTATTTGCCGTACTCCTACTACTACAGTAGCAGGCAGTAGATATACACACCGACATGCACGCCAAACCAAAATCGCCAAAATATACACTTTATTAAACCAACTTTCATAACAATCATTGACTCAGAAGATTAGAACAGCTACAGCTACTAATGATAGGTAAAGGAGACTTTGTTTTAGTATCGTGATTTTTTATGATTAATTATTAGCCCTTGTTGCTTGACATTTTCCACGCTTATATTGGCTAGTCCTTATCTCCTGCACGCTCCTATAATGCTAAATATCAGTGCAACCCGTGAATAAATCCGTGTAATAGTTAATTATCATCAAGTATATTTTTTATATTATGTATCTAATCTACCAGCTATTAACAAAAAGTTACCTTAAATCTGAGATTGTTTAGCTTTGGAACTGTAAATAATTTAAAATTGGTTCACTAATTATAATAGATACAAGCAAATAAATAAGAATAAGACGTACCGGTAGATGTTCTAATATCCATGTGTGTAGAAGTAGATTATTCTATCTTATTAACTTAGGTATGTATATTAGTCCACGTATTTCAGCATTGAGTTTGTCACTGACAATATTATGTGCTTCGTGGAGGACGTAAGGCGGCGTAAAGTCAGATATAAATTCATCATTTGAACTCTTCATTTTAATTTACTTATCAAAAATAAATTCACCGGACTGAACTCATGAACATTTACATTACTTTGGCGGGGTTTCATGACAGCCGCGAACGGGTAACCATGATTGGTTCGTGCTATGTCGTGCGCGCGCACTGGAAGCTCATTGGTTAACTTTCGAGTGCGCGCGCTTGACGTCGCACGGTCCGAATTGGGCTTAAGAATTTATTTCCTCTTTTTTCATAACTTTAGACGCAATTAAAATACGAGTTTACATGAAAAAAAAAATATTCTCTTTTCTGTCGCGTGTAATGTGTAAAATATATATATATAAAATGTCTATATATATAAAAGAAGAAACTAACTGACTGACTGACTGACTGACTTATAGATCAACGCACAGCCCAAACCGCTGGGCCTAGAAACTTGAAATTTTGAACATAATGTTCATTAATAGGTGTAGACGCGCACTAAGAAAGGATTTTTTCACAGTTCCCCCCGTTCTGGCAGGAACTACCAATCCCTTGACGCTCATTCACCCTCGGTTTGACGAAAGTCTCCGAGTACCCAAGTAAATTTTTCATCTGTGTTCTCACACTTGTAGTGGTTAGAGTATTAAGTTCGCCGCCCTACGTTAGGTGTCTTCTTACTCGACCCATGATTTCACAGTTCCCCCCGTTCTGGCAGGAACTACCCTTCCCTTGACGCTACTTCACCCTCGGTATGACATGAAGTCACCGAGTACCCAATCCCATTTTTAATTATCAACATTTTACTTTCTAACGCGGCCATGTCATTTATAAACTGATATTGGTGAGTAATTAAAATTAGCTGTTCTACCCTAGAAATTTAATATCATCTGAACTGATTTTCCTTTTTACTTATTTCCACTTTAAATTGAAATACAAGTTGTCACAACCAGTGGTAAAGTTATACAGCTATCTAAATAACGCCTGTTTCCTAGTCTGTTATTGTGGAAGTAGAAATGTGATGCTTTCCTTTCTTTCATATACAAATGTTTAATTTCCAAATTTAGACCTTAAATAAGAATATTCTGGTTTTAACTTTAAGCAACGTTAGAAATAAGTATTGTGGTTACGGAACCTACCCCATCTTTCACTGCTACCTTCTATTGACCGATGTACCTAGTGGTGAAGCAACCTTAAGTTCTATTATTTTTTTTTGGAGGTATATGAAGATGTGGAGGGTATCTGAACCCTTTCCCTCTCTGGTGTTTTAGTTTAAGACGTGTTTTGATAAAAATATAGGTTACTACCTTTTTGTAACCTTCACTACCTTTTTGTAACATTGGTATTTTTCAATGTAATAAACATTATTAACTTAAATCTAACGGTTTTTTATTTAGACATATCATTCGTTTGTCGATGGAGACACCTGGCGCCTATCTAAACAAATTCTTGGTGCCTCTGTTGCTCTGGGACCTCGCCGAATCAACGCCCTGCAGTCTCATTAATTCATTTTACAATTTACAATGATAGCCGTGTGCATAAAGGGAGAGTTTTCAACACCATAGGATGACCTCTAGCCTTACAGTGGCTTAAATATAATTATTAGAAACTTCAAATTTGGCGTGCAAGTAGGTAATACTACCAGCTAAAAATCCTTTTCAGGATTTTCCGAAATTCCCACGGGATAGTGAATAAATGGGATTTGTATTTTCACTTTCAATTAATGACCCTTTTTCCGTAACCTTATTATTAGAGACTTCAAATTTGGCAAGCAAGTAGGTAATACTAACAGTTAAAAACAATTTTCAGGATTTATCAAAATTCCCACGGGATAGGGAATAAAATGGGATTTATATTTTCGCTTCAAAGTGGCCCTAACTCCGTAATTATAAATATTAGAGACTTCAAATTTGGCATGCAGGTAGATAATACTAATAGGTGAAAAATGTTTCAAAGATTTTCCGAATATCCCACGGGATAAAACGAATAAAGAGGATTTTATATACCAACGGAATCAGAAAACGCATAAGCTAAACCAATAAAACTGGGGACTGGAGATTTGGCAAACTGATGTAAATCTGGTAACAATTATTTAGCAGTGACATCCTGCTCATCCTGGCGAGGATCGTCTCCGTAGAAGGGGAACTCCTCAAAAGTCGATGGCACACGCAAAAGACTTTACATGATTGTTAAATTTCAATGACAATGCGTTTAAATGATATACACCGCCTGATGCTGCAGCCAGCGTCGTCTGCTGATGATGGAACTCCTCAAAGGCTGACAGCATTTAAGAATTTAAAAATAGATCATAACAGTAATTCATGTCCCGTGGGAACTTTACAATTTCTCGGGATATAATCCTATATCGTGTAAGAAGTCGCGGGCAAAAGAAACGCGTAGTACTATAACGTTTTCTAAAATTCCAACCCTGAACCAGCGAAGCAGGGTTTCAAAGTTGGTAAGAATCATAATTAATTACATACGTATGTAGGTTGATTTTTGTATTATAAAATTTGCACCACTGTCTAAAAGAAAATCTGTCTGTATTTTTATTTCCATGTAATCCTCCGAAAAATTAATCAAAACACGAAACATGGATCGTAGAAAGTTAATGTATGTTACTCCAAATTTAACGCGAGCGAAGCCGCGGGCAAAAGCTAGTTATCTTATAAGTAAATATTCAGTTGGTTGCATCAAACGTTTTCTTATTTGTTCAAAGCCTAACTATAACGACTCTTTAGACTTATTTTTTTTAACAATAGTTTGGACATCATTTGGCAATTTAAAAAGTTACTTTACCGCACAAGTGCGGAAAGTAAAATCCATACAACTTTTCTGCACGATTGTGGATGCGTGCAGGAATCACTAATTTTCTATGGATATGTTAACCCACGTCAAGAGGCACTTTCCGAGCACGTGCATTGTAATAGTACATTGTGTCTTAAGGGCGGTAAACAAGGAATTACAAACGAGAGTTTATTAGAAGCTCGAAGTCGAAGCTTTAATGAGTCGATGTTCGTAATTCTAGTACCGCCCCTGCGACATACATTGTTTTTCATCACATTTGCGAGTAAAATTGTATATTTGTAAAAAAAAAACTAATATTTTTTCAATAATTGCCGATACCGCTGACTGCGCTCTTGGCAGCGCCAGCTCCGCGCCCCCCCTTCCCCCGCAGCATGTGCATGTGCCCGACGTGCGCGCGCCGCGCTCCCGCACGCCATGCAGTATCACACTCATTTACCGACCTTGGGCTTCATGACAACAAAATTAGTACGGGCAATGACTCATTTACCGACCACGGGTTTCATGACAAGCACATTAAGGTCGAGGGTTTTATTTGGGGGGTTGCAACCAAGGTAGTCTGCATATTTCAACACTGTTTACGAACAAGTGTGATGAAAAAATACAACAAACAAAAAAGTAAAACCGACTCCAAAAAATAAAAAAAGAGCCGACTACAAAACCCTTAAAAATATTTGTCTACGTACGTACTAGCTCGAAGTCGGTGACTCAGCACTACCCAGCAGGAGGGATTGAATGAAACCCATAGTATGTAAAAGAGGTAGACGACTATTGTCCCACTCCTGGTGGCTCGTGCTGAGGCACCGACTTCAAGCTAGTAAGTACCTATAAAAATATTTTTTAAGGGTTTTGTAGTCGGTTCCATATTTGTTATTTTTTTTATTTTTTGGAGTCGGTTTTACTTTTTGGTTAATTCTGTTTGCGACAGTTGGGCAAACAATTTCAAGCATATTGAAGAAAAATACATTTTTTTTCATATTTTCCTTCAGTTTTATCACTATTTTCTTATTTTATTTATTTATTCCATACTCTGTGATGTGTAGAGAATGGATTTGACTGAACATTTTATTTGCTCTCGTAAACTTAACGACTTGAATCAAGCACAATAGTCCATCAATTTAATCACCCATTAGTGAATAGCATTGTTTTATGTCAAAGGGGTGACGTGCGTTACTTAAGTTTAAGATTATTTATGGAAATACTCGGTCGTTTGTAGCATGCTCCCCCCCCCCCTCTAAAATCTAAACCGGCAAGAGCGTGTCGTACACGTCCTAAATAGGGTTCCGTAGCCATGACGAAAAAATTAAGTAATATTTTTCTAAGGATTGCGTATTTTATACGGAATCTTCCAAGTTTAGGTATACGAGTATTTTATACCTTAGGCTGCTATTTACTCTTAAACTACTAATAATTCTCAAGCAAACTTAGCCGTTATAGTTTTTCTTGAAAGTTTGATATACTTACTATCATCCTGAATTTTTTTTAATTTTTCCACCCACCGGTTTAGATTTTAGAGGGGGGGACGCTCGATTTTAATGAAAATTTGCACTTTAAAGTTTTATATTTCGCAAACATATCACTTAATCGAAAAATTGTCTGGACAAACCCCTAATGGTTTTAAAAGACCTATCCAACTATACCCCACACTATTGGGTTGGATGAGAAAAAAAAAACACCCCCTCTTTACGTCTATGTGAGGTACCCTAAAAAATTTTTTTTAATTTTTTTATTATACAATTTTGTCGGCATAGTTTACATATATACCCGTGCAAAATTACAGCTTTCTAGCATTGATAGTCCCTGAGCAAAGCCGCAAACGGACGGACAGACAGACAGACATGACGAAACTCCGGTTCCGTTTTTGCCATTTTGGCTCCGGAACCCTAAAAACTTAGGATGGTAGAAGTGTATGAAACAATCAAGGACAACTATAACGGCTAAGTTTGCTTGAAAATTGTTAGTTGTTTAAGAGTAAATAGCAGCCTAAGGTAAAATCCGAAAATACGAAATCCTTAAAAATATGACTTAATTTTTCGTAATGTTTACGGAACCCTTTTTTGGGCGTGTCCGACACGCTCTTGGCCGGTTTTGTACAAAAAGTAATATTGTAATTTTGAACGAAACATTGTTTTTTTTCCTCGCATTCAAAGTGATAGTTGTTTAACGCGAGGCTAAACCACCATAATGCCACTCGAACTATAGCCACACACATCTCGTATCATTATGGCTTAGTTTAGTCCCTTGTTGAACAATCTACTATTACACGAAACCAAACTGTTCATTAAGTAAACTTTGCTTATTCTTATTTTAAATATTTAGCGAAACTCACCGGCGACTCGTTTTTTTTTAATCCATTTATTCGATTAAATGAACGAACTTTTACATCGAACCACACAAGTTGACACTATCGTAGGGACACTGCACACACACACACACACACCGAGTACCAAACTTTAGCAGCGGGTGCCGCGTGCGGCCGCGGGTGAGGTGAGACAGGCACTGCAGGATAACGTTTGTTGTCAGTCCGTTGAATAAGGGCACGGTAAGCTTTTAAATATCACCGCCGACTGCCACTTCAAAAGAGTTGTGTTTAACAAGTGTAACGAATAGATGGCTTTAATAATCTATATTACTAGCTTTTGCCCGCGGCTCGCTTACTTTATTTTCTACAGTCTTTTTAGGGTTCCGGAGCCAAATGGCAAAAACGGAACCCTTATAGTTTCGTCAAGTCCGTCTGCCTGTCTGTCTGTCCGTCCGTATGACACAGGCATTTTACTCGTAAACTACAAGATTTATTTATTATTCAATTTGTTTCCACGGTATTACAGCGAACCAATACACCGAGAAACCAGGTTACTTAATAAACTACTATACTATCCACTAATAACAATTATAATATAAAAATTACAATAACAATATTAACAGCAGAAACCAATAACACTTACAAAATGACAATTATGAGTAACCAAACTTACACGCGTACGGTGGTCTGCCTGTTGTCCATCGCCTCACAAAACCTCAGACATTCTCGACAAACAGCTACCCATTTCCACTCAAAAAGGTCACATTCAGGTACAGACCCCAAAAGAGCATTCAAAAGAGTGAGTGCGCGCGGTATTGGCGCGTTTCGGCGCGACACCGTGCGCGCCGCCGGCACTGCAAGCAACGCGCGCTCCCTGGGCCGGAGCTGGACGCGGGGGACGTCAGGGACGCGCAGTCGTAGTACTGTACGAACAAGTTGGATAACGTCCGACTCTCCGCGCAACAAACGGCAGACCGTGACGAGAAGATTGTAATTTCGCCTCACCTCCAGGGAGTTAAAACCCAGGCAGCCCAGTAAAAATTTTGTGGGATACAAATACGGATAATATCCAAACATTTTCTTGTAGAGAAACCTAAGAAAACACTTCTGTATTTTTTCTAAGAGTAAAGCATATGTGGCTTCATATGGATTCCAAATAAGAGAAGACGCCTCCAATTTACTCCGCACTAAGGCATTAAAAAGTAGTTTTATTACTCCGGGTTCATGGAAATCCCTGCAATTACGGAGCACGAAACCCAGCCTTTTGTAGCAGTTACTGGCAAGTGCACGAATATGCTCATGGAAGGTGAGGCGCGTATCAAAAACTACACCTAGATCCTTTATAGAGTAGACACGATCAATGACACTGTTGTCAAGGAAGTATTGCGCATGCAAAGGGGCAAAACTTCGCCCAAATGTACACACGCAGCATTTCGCTGTATTAAACGACAGCTTGTTGACTATACTCCACTTCAACACGGAATCAATATCTTCCTGCAAGGAAAGACAGTCCGCTACATCCTTCACACCATAAATAAGCTTGAGGTCGTCAGCATACAGAAGGCACTTAGCATTACGAACCACAGATTCTAGGTCGTTAACCATCAGGCCAAATAAGAGAGGCCCTAACACGGAACCTTGGCTGACGCCAGAACGAGTGTGATATCGTTCTGAAACGAAACATCCATGTTGAACATATTGTTGACGATCGCGTAGGTAACTGGCAAACAGAGTAAGCAACTTAAGAGAAAAGCCAATGTCATCAAGCTTACTTAATAGGACATACTATATATTATTAACATACGATATATTTGTACATACCCGGATCACCAGCCCCATCGGCCAGGCCTATGTCCCCCGGCCGGACGCAGCGTGCAGCGTCAGCCTGCGAATATGAAACAATAACGGGTTTAGTAATAATTCAGTTCAAAAAATAACCATTCAACAACAACAACAACAACACATTTTTAATACAAGCTTTTTTTGCTGACTGCACTTGAATTGTCACCCAAACTACATTGGCATACCAAATTTCAATTCGATGCTATTAACCGTTGAAGAGTTCCGTCCTGCGGAGACGATCCACTCACTACTAGATTATTGTATTGTCACGTGATTTACATACGAGTAGGTATGCCAAATTTCAAGTCAATAATCCGGCTACTGGAATGTTGGTTGTCGAATTTAACTTGCAAGATTTGACTTAAGACAGACAAACTAAATAAGAAAAGCTTGTAATAATAAAAAAATATAAAAGGACAACGCTTGTGTGGCAATTTTTCGAACCAACCAATCAATGGTTTTTAATAATGATCGATGTAGTCGGAGCGGATGTACATATAATGTGTTGTAATCACATTAGGTACTAAATTCATTAATTTAGAAACGACGAAACAGAAACAAAATTGTGTTGCTCTGAAAGGAGAACATTTTTATTAATCATAATGTTACAAAAGTATTATGTCATGTTTAAAATTAACTAAACACTTTACCTGAAAGGAGAAACAACATTTAAGAAAGAAAGAAAGAAAGAAAGAAAAATGATTTATTAACGGTCCCAACAGTACCACCACCCAACACAAAAAACAATAATATATATATTTAATGCTAATATTCCGCGTATTCTTCTATGTATTATTAATTATCTTGTATATCTTGTATGACATTACGTTTTACATATCTTTTCAATTCAAATCCAACTGACAACTTTCAAAAGCAAGGCCATAGACAAGTCAAATGAGGAGCCATGAACCTCATTTACATAAATATTATAATTATGCCTCGACCTAAACTTAAATTTTAAGCTTATCTTTCGCTAATACAATAACACTCGTAGGAGAACATTGTTAAATATAATAGATATTTAAGAAAAATGACGATTGTAAACTTTTTCATAAATTTTTACTAATAAACCAACAACTGGCAAACGCAAATATAAGGTGACTCAAACAACAATTATAAACGAGTGGCAATTATGAAAACGACAATATTTTATTATTAATATGTTATTTTTGTTATTTATCTACGTTTGTTCAACATATTATTGTTTTTAGACGACCAGATGGCCTAGTTAGTGGTTAGAGAACCTGACCACGAAGCTTGAGGTCCCGGGTTCGTATCCCGTGTCGGGGCAGATATTAGTTGGCATGAAAAATACGGATGTTTGTTCTCGGGTCTTGGGTGTTTAATATGTATTTAAGTATGTATCTATCTATATAATTATATTTATCCGTTGCTTAGTACCCATAACACAAGCTTTGCTAAGCTTACTTTGGTACTAGGTCAATTGGTGTGAATTGTCCCTTGATATTTATTTATTTTTTTATTTATTTATTTATTTATATATTATAAAAACCATAATTATGAACGAGGCAAGTGACTGTGCACCATCACAGTCGATCATAAATAACCTAAAAAAAAAAAAAAAAGTTGGAAACTCCCCGGCTTAACCGATTTTGATAAAAAACGTGTCTAAGAACCATAGCCAACTACTAAACTACTTTGGATAGGCGGAGGACGGACGGAGACGGACGGACGGACGGACGGACGGACGGACGGACGGACGGACGGACGGACGGACGGACGGAGACGGACGACGGACGGACGGACGGACGGACGGACGGACGGACGGACTGACGGACGGACGGACGCACACACACACAGGGAGAGATATGTACATTCGCGAGTTTGCGCAGACGAAATTATCAAGCCGCCACTCGCTTTGAGTCAGCTCAATCCACGGACGTAGGAGATGAGACGAACGATGCGCGTGCGCATGTTACGGTTCGTTTTTGTAGTAGTTGAGTGGTTTTTGTGAATGATGTGTGTGTTTGTGCGGCGCGCGCGCAGATAAATAAGCGAAGAGCGAGCGTGGGGACCACACAACCGATATAAGTATTTTGTTACTTTATTTTTTAAAGTAAAAAGGTGCTTTGATTTGGAATGTGTGGTTGGTTGCTCGAGCTCTGCTCTGCCGGGCCGCGCGCCAACATATACAACAAAACAAACAAACAAAAAAAAAACCATATCAGCCGGCCGCCAGAAAAAGGGAGAATGAAGAGATAGACAGATAGATCAGACTATTTGATAGTTGTCTAATGATTGATGTAATGCGAGCTGAGACGTCGTTTTGGGTAGCAATACCGACATGGCGACGTGACTGACAATCAGCAATATATATAAAACTTGGACGCTTGCGATCCTGCGTTATCATCACAATACGACGATCGGGCTAATTCGTGGCTTGTTCACGATTAGACTTGATTGTTGTAATCTCGGGTGATAGCGCGCAGAGATCGCGCGTCGGGTCGAGCCCCCTCGCTGGGGCGAGACTTTAAACACGCCCTACGATGATCGTACAATACCGATTGAACGTCGGATCGTACGTACTGGCAAACGCACCACGTCCCCGTGTCCCCCCCGTACGCACTGGTCGTAGGGGCCAAGCGATGGTTTTGTGTGGCTGCGTTGTCTTCACGTGCGACGCCCGACACGGTAATTGTCGGTTCGAGCGGCTGCGGGTGTTTTCGAATGTGCTCTCTATTGCCGAGCGTCGTGCCTTATCCGCGACTGTGTCAAAAGTAATACTAGTCGTCTTTACGGACGTGTCGTGATTTATATATGTGCCTGGTAGTCGAGGAATGTTCATTTTTGGGCGCTGACAAACGCGCTCGTGGCGTTGGCGCGCTAATACCGTGCCTGCGCCACAAAAACTAACAAAAGCGATAATCCACCGTGTTGACACGCGTGTTGGGCGATTGTTTTTGATAGAATAAAATAACAAACGGCACGTCGCGCTCGCTCTCAGACTAAGAGACGAGACGGGCGCGGCGTCATGCTCGTAGAACTGTGTGCGCGGGGCGAGTTGGGGCGTCGTCGGGCCAATCGCTCGGCGGCCAACCTCTCTCTCTCCCCCCGTCAAGTTCGGCGGACGCGTGTGTTCGACAATTTTAACGAATTGTTCGCAACGACAGCTCCCTGGTTGATCCTGCCAGTAGTTATATGCTTGTCTCAAAGATTAAGCCATGCATGTCTCAGTGCAAGCCGTATTAAGGCGATACCGCGAATGGCTCAATATATCAGTTTTGGTTCCTTAGATCTTACTCAGTTACTTGGATAACTGTGGTAATTCTAGAGCTAATACATGCAATCAGAACTCTGACCAGTGATGGGATGAGTGCTTTTATTAGATCAAAACCAATCGGCGGAGGGCCTCGCGTCCGAAGTCGTAACATTTTGATGAATCTGGATAACTTTTGCAGATCGCACGGTCCAGTACCGGCGACGCATCTTTCAAATGTCTGCCTTATCAACTTTCGATGGTAGTTTCTGCGACTACCATGGTTGTCACGGGTAACGGGGAATCAGGGTTCGATTCCGGAGAGGGAGCCTGAGAAACGGCTACCACATCCAAGGAAGGCAGCAGGCGCGCAAATTACCCACTCCCGGCACGGGGAGGTAGTGACGAAAAATAACGATACGGGACTCTTACGAGGCCTCGTAATCGGAATGAGTACACTTTAAATATTTTAACGAGGAACAATTGGAGGGCAAGTCTGGTGCCAGCAGCCGCGGTAACTCCAGCTCCAATAGCGTATACTAAAATTGTTGCGGTTAAAAAGCTCGTAGTTGCATTTGTGCTGCGCGCTGTCGGTGCACCGCATCCGCGGTGATACTGACACGTTTGCGGAGCATATCGTCGGTGAGCCGGCGGTCAAACGCCGGTTCAATATCAAAATCCTATCGCGATGCTCTTCAGTGAGTGTCGAGGTGGGCCGACAATTTTACTTTGAACAAATTAGAGTGCTCAAAGCGGGCTCAAAATGCTGCTTGAATATTTCGTGCATGGAATAATAGAATATGATCTCGGTTCTATTTTGTTGGTTTTCAGAACTCCGAGGTAATGATTAATAGGGATAACTGGGGGCATTCGTATTGCGACGTTAGAGGTGAAATTCTTGGATCGTCGCAAGACGAACATCAGCGAAAGCATTTGCCAAAGGTGTTTTCATCAATCAAGAACGAAAGTTAGAGGTTCGAAGGCGATTAGATACCGCCCTAGTTCTAACCGTAAATATGTCATCTAGCGATCCGCCGACGTTACTACAATGGCTCGGCGGGCAGCTTCCGGGAAACCAAAGATTTTGGACTCCGGGGGGAGTATGGTTGCAAAGCTGAAACTTAAAGGAATTGACGGAAGGGCACCACCAGGAGTGGAGCCTGCGGCTTAATTTGACTCAACACGGGAAATCTCACCAGGCCCGGACACCGGAAGGATTGACAGATTAACAGCTCTTTCTTGATTCGGTGGGTGGTGGTGCATGGCCGTTCTTAGTTGGTGGAGCGATTTGTCTGGTTAATTCCGGTAACGAACGAGACTCTAGCCTGCTAAATAGGCGTCGCCATTTAGGTGCGCGCGATCGTTCGCGGTCGTGCAACTCACTGGCGACGTATTAAAATTCTTCTTAGAGGGACCGGCGGTTTCGAGCCGCACGAGATTGAGCAATAACAGGTCTGTGATGCCCTTAGATGTCCTGGGCCGCACGCGCGCTACACTGAAGGAATCAGCATGTTCTCCTTGGCCTAGAGGCCCGGGCAACCCGTTGAAACTCCTTCGTGCTGGGGATTGGGGTTTGCAATTATCCCCCATAAACGAGGAATTCCTAGTAAGCGCGAGTCATAAGCTCGCGTTGATTAAGTCCCTGCCCTTTGTACACACCGCCCGTCGCTACTACCGATTGAATGATTTAGTGAGGTCTTCGGACCGACACGCGGTGGCCTCACGGCCGTCGGCGTTGCTGGGAAGTTGACCAAACTTGATCATTTAGAGGAAGTAAAAGTCGTAACAAGGTTTCCGTAGGGGAACCTGCGGAAGGATCATTAACGTATTGCTGCGCGCCTCTTGTTGTTAACACGACGACGACGACGTCGCACGCGTATACCTTAACATAATCCGATATAATGAGAGAAGCACGCGCGTTATGGACACACACTATTCAGTTGTTATACATTGTTATAACACTGTTGTGTGTCCAGGACGTGCGTGTTTCGGCGAGCGCTTCCCGCGCGCGCTTCCGGCGGGAGAGAGCGGGCGCTGCCCGAGCTCGCGTCGCGTCAGACGCGCGGCGTGTCGCTAGACAGGACGGGGCACAAACCCGCGCCCCGTTCGTCGCGATGCGTACGCGCTCTAGAGCGAACGTCAACCGTCCGAAGCGCCCCCGAGGCGCACGCGGAGTGCGGTGTATGTTTTTTTTTTTTTTTTTTTCTGCATGGAAGAAAATTAAAAATTTTTTTTTTTTTTTTTTTTACATATTATATACAGGTAAACCACGGAGGTGATGAAACTATTACCCTGGACGGTGGATCACTTGGCTCGCGGGTCGATGAAGAACGCAGTTAACTGCGCGTCATAGTGTGAACTGCAGGACACATTTGAACATCGACAATTCGAACGCACATTGCGGTCCGTGGAGACACATCCAGGACCACTCCTGTCTGAGGGCCGGCTGCATAAATAGACGATATTTATATTGTTGCTGTCACATTGCTCGCGTTAATGGAATTACACATTAATATATCAGCGATGGTATGTTTGGTGTGTTTTCGACGACGGAGAGCTAATGGCGGTTCGCGCTGGGCGATTCTGTTGCACTGGCGTGCGTCGCGTTTCCAATCAGTAAAATGTGAGGCGCGCTCTGAGCGCAGTGCTCGTACCCGAAAGTTGGTGACTATGCGTAAGGCGAAGTCAGCAAACACTGTCGAGGACCGTAGCGATTCTGACGTGTAAATCGACGTCGGAAGTGGGTGGAGGGGCGCGAGATCGTACCGTTAGTAGCTGGCCGTCCGAAACCCTCACGTAGCGGCGTCGATTTGAACAGTCTCATCCGGAAGCGTCGCCGGAGAGGCATTGGGGCCGAAACGACGTCAACGTAGTTCTCAAACTTTAAATGGGTCTGCCTCCACTTCTTCGAACGATGAGCCGGAGATCAGAGGATGGAGTCAACACTCGCCAATTTTGGTAAGCAGAACTGGCGCTGTGGGATGAAACAAACGTGGTGTTAAGGCGCCTAAAAAACGCTCA